>NW_027041203.1:0-196377 GCF_037179485.1 Ochlerotatus camptorhynchus
TCGATGTATTTTCTCACTAAAATACTTCGCTGAATGTATTTAAGCGACTCCTTAGTCTTTCAGCTTCAATCCTAATACATTTTTACGACTGATAAAACCTGTAATGTCAGGTGTTTCTTCAAAAGAAACATAAGCACATCAAAATACGGCTGATTTCGAGTTGCCGATAATAGAACAGCTGGTTAACACGCAGTTTAAACGGAAAGGTTGCCGAAGTAAAAGAGGCTGCCGACAATAGTCACACTCACCTGAGAAGTTTGGGAGCGCCTTAAAAACGTTTTCAAACCGTTTGGACAGTTTTGTTGATTGGAATGGATAGAATAGCTAGCAGCAGATGAATGTAAACAAACAGACACGTCATATGTGTGCGTGACACTGAGAAAATGCTAATAGAAGTGTGGAAGCTGCTTAGACTGACGAGAATACGAAATTCCCCTACCTAATTCTTTTCTTTTAATTATTTTTCGATAACCTCATTCTACAACAATAACACAATAATATAAAAAAATAGTCATGTTTTCATGAACAAAAACATTTTTTTTTGATAAGTAAAAGTTGCAGAAAATAAAATAAATACAGAATTCTTCCCTGAAGAAGTAAGAACTCGGTGTCTAGTGCTTTCAGAATAACCCGTAAAAAAAAACGATACAGGTACAAAAAAAATAATTGTAACCATACAATAGAATTTATTGTACTTAAAATAAATTTCCACAATGATAAAATAAACATAGAATTTATTGTTTCCACAATAGTATCTATGGTAAATGGGCAAATCTACAATAGAACAAGGGGGTTTTTATGTATCTCAACCATACAAAATATCACTTTTTCCTTAACAACCTTGAGCCATTAGTCATTCATTTTATTGTTTTTCTATTGATGAAAATTCATACAATATGGGACGTATTTTAGATCTATTGTAATAACAATAATTCGCAAGATCGATTGTTAGCAATAGATTTTGTTGTGATTTTACATTATTTTATGGTAAATGTATGGTTATTTTTTTCCGGGAATGGAGCGATTTTTTTATGGTGATCATGGTGATAATTTTTTGAACATAACTTTTTAGTATTTTATTAGTAAACACTAAAATCACAAACATGCGTTTTTATTGATTCATAATTATTCCTTCAAAAGTTATATCACATTTTAGTACATGACATATTAGTACATAGTATATTCAATATCAAAACCTTTCGAATGCTTTCGGGTTGGTAAGTTACGCCACATTTACTAAAAAAAGTCAAATTTCCGTAAAAAGTAATTATTCCTGATTTTAGTAGAACTACGGCCGTTGCATTATGTATGCACCGTTGTCAGAAGCTAGGAGAATGCTCTGCATAGTTTATTGATGATATAGCATGAGCATTATTGATCGCCCACGGTTGCTGCTCTGTTATTTCCAGATCAGCTACATTAACATAGAGAACCAACAGATGATGTTTGGGACTAACATTCATCATCAATTTGTAAAAACAGGAGATCTAATATACCAGCGCCGGCCGTGTCCGAATACAGGATAAATAGGCAATGGGAAGGAATGTGTTGACGTGAGTTTTTGGCTGTTCAACACTGTGCACGATCATCATCACAAGTGAATTAATAAATGGGAACGAACTCACCAAATGAATCCATGAGCAATTAGGTTTTGCACCGTCGGGGTTAACCTCAATCTGATGACAGTTCAGTGGTACTGTTTACGTGGACTTAGTCGATTTTTTCTTGGGTAGATTTTTTGGATAATTTTTCAGATTGCAGTGAGATGTAAACCACACTTTTGCAATGTCCACGAGCAACATCCTTTCACCACGCATTTCCTCGAACATATATATTTTTCGAAAAAACGACAAAGTGCTTGTAAACAGTACCACTGAACTGTCAAAAAGGTTCAGCCGATTAACACTGAGTTCATTTGTGACGTCACGCTGCAGTACCTAATGACAACCGGATGAAATTGCATAGTGCTGCTGGTTCACCTTTCTTGCTTGAATCAGGATGATATCCACCAAACCCTTGACCGCTTCCTCCATCTTTTACTGATGATACTTTTCAACTGAATTAACATGTTGCCTCTCCTTGAATACATCTTAATCCATGGTGATTCCTTTTCATCACGAAGGATTTCTTGTCTATAACAGTGATTAAAGGAGTCTCAAGGATCAGCACTTGTGGGTCGCTTCTCCGTGACGTCATTGCAAAAAGCGAAAGAACGTCGAGGGTTGAGAAGGAGAGTTTTTTTTCCGGAGCACATTCTTGACTCTTTGCTTGAACTCTTTATTAGCGGCTTCTGGACCGGTGTGATGGTTGGTTTTTTATGTTATAAAAATATGGCGTGATATATTTTCCTATTTCTACTAGTCAAATAAACAGTGGAGAAAATGCTCGTCAAACTTGTTTAAAGGCAGAGCCTACTCCCTCTGCACAGTTTATTGATGAAATAGATGATAAATTCAATTATTTCATCGATTTATTAACAAAATCTAAAACAAATCAAGAGACAAGTATGATATCACAATGGGGTGTATTACTCTTTTAAAATACTCATTAAAAATCATACAATATTATTTGAAATGGATTCTTGAGTCACTTATGATGGAAATATCCACCAAAATTATTTTGATCAGGTTTTATGTTCAAAGTGCTCCACTGTGCCTGTTTCAAAGATGTGACAGCCCGTTAAAATTTATAACTCTACAAATCGCCCTTTTCCTCTTTTATTCTCACTTGTTTGTGCCCAACCATTGTCAGCAATAATGTTCTTTTTTATGTTCGGCTGCCCATTCGACCAGTCAGTCCTGTCATGCTGGACAAAATGAAATGATAATAATTCTATTATTTACGCATTGTGTCCTTGCATTCTCGCTATTTCTCGCACTCTTCACACTACGACTATAGATTGGAAATCTCCGTCCTCGAGGCTGGTCTGCCATTTCCTGAACAGAGGGGTTGTGACTCCTTGTGGCGTGATTTATGTGTTTTCCGTTTGTCTACAGTTTGTCCAAATTGGATATTTTGTGTTCATGGTTTTCGGCTAGTGATTACGATCATTTGGGCTGACAAACAGATTGACACAATTGCCGAAGGATGTGAACGAGAGTGATTTTTCCTTGTGTTCGCGGACAGGAAACACATAAATTACACATTTGGAGATTAGCGGAAGAGGATTGTTTGCTATACTTATGTGCCAAAGTTTTACATTTAAAAAGCGTGTCCTAAGATTATCAAAAGTGGTTCAGTGACACTTCATCTATGTCACTCCAAGAAAAGAAACATTTGTTAGAAAACTAATTGACAGGCGGAAAATATCGACACCATCAAATGGGATTATATACGCTTACGCATTTCAGGATTTTGAATTGTCGCACACCCGGAGATCAACCTTTTGTTCAATTAATCTCACGGGATGCATTAAATCTATCTAATGGTAGCATATAAATCAAGGTGGATGTTTCTCTCTTTTTGTCTTAATACGACACCTTCCGATCAACCCCGGGTGTCAAGCGTAGCAAATCTAGTTTATTGATGATGTCAATATTTTTTCCCAACTTCTGCTGCCGATTGCGGCGTGAAATAAAAAGAAAAAAATCTTAGAGACACAACTATGGACAGGAGATGTTTCGATGCACACAGAAGACAACTTTTTATCGGTTAGATGAAATGTCGAATAGGTTTGCAATTATACACGATCTCTGAAAGCAATATATTTTCTTTCGAAGGCACTATATAAGGGGAATCTAGTAAAACCTGAACAATAAATACTACAAGAGACTTGGTGATAAAAGCTGAGCAGCTTGAAAGCCAAACGGAAAAAAAAGCGAGAGAAGGAGAACACGCGGGAAAAGTTGACCATAAATCATGCTATTTTTCAGCTTCTTTTACCATGGTTAAAAGTATTCCTATAAACACCCAAGCCGCCGCTTGCCGACAGAGAGGAATAAAGATGGAAACACAGGAGTAATGCCGCTTACAGAGGAGCTAAACGAGTCAAAAGGAAAAATTTATTATTGACATACATACACATAGTTAGTGAGAGATGAATTATGGCCAATTCTCCTCACCAAGTTGAGCAAATAAAACCTGTAGAAATTTATATCTTTTGTGAAAAGGTGGAAGTTACCAGAATTTCCCTCAAAGAATTACAAACGAAAACCGTTGTGAGTAGTCAATGCCGCATTACTGCAGTCGACATTGTTCCATTATTTAGACATTAATTGTTTGCTTCTTGCTGGGCTCGAAACATGATACATATGGGTTATACTTGAGGCTTTGGGTCAAGCAGGTTTTGATGTTTATTCTCGCGTGCTGAAGCTGCAGCAGTCGTACTCACTGATCACATACTACACTGTTTTTCAAGCAGAAATATTTGACATTATGTGTGAAGCACAATCTGCGCTTCTTTTTTTATTTTGCTTTCTTTCACTCTTAGGCTGGTTCATCTCTGGCTTACCTGCGCCTCACCTAAATGCAATCTTATGTCCACGTTTTTTATTAAGGCTTTGTTCTGGTGATTCACGGACAACAGAAAAAAATGAATTCGTTGTTAAACTCTCTGAAACCTATTTCATATGGCTCATTTGAAGCAAAAAATCGGGAAATTGTATGTCTTATTGATATTTTTAAAAACTGGAAATTTCCAGACAGGCTCAGTTATTTTTTTTAATTAATTTATTTGATAAAGCTCAACCGAATTAACTTTACAAGAGCCGAGGATTTTTGTTCACTACAAAACATCTTAAAACTATAGTCAAAATGTACAACACAATAAACACTTTATCTTTCGCTATCCAATAAGCCTCCTCCATCAGAACGAGATCCGCTTTCAGTGGTTTTATTTTTTGGCCGTATCGCCAACAAGGGGAAGGAGCGCTTGTATTGCAGCAATGGCACGCAATGGACGCAAACTGTGGTCATCACTCACTCATCACGAAACGGTTGCTTTCCAAAGTCAACGACGCATCGATCGAAGAAACTGCTGATTAAGAACAATGAGAAGGACCACAAAATGGTTGCTGCCGAGTAAACAGACGATTGCGTGACATATATCAAGAGTGGCCTGCTTCTGTTGACAGCCGAGTGAACACTAGTTCATTCAGTTGAAATTATATAAAACTCAGATAAACTAAAATTATATAAAACAATAAAATAAAAATGAAGGACGATGGCAAGACGCCTGACTGTGAAGGCTTCAAATGTTAATGGAGGTAACGCAAATAAACCTCATTAATTGCGAAACTGCACATCAACTGTTTGAAACCAACGGATTTGTTTACATTACCACTTGGTCAATGGGCCAGCTTGATTGAGTGTAAATATTGTAAATAAAATGTAAATATTGTCAATAAATATCTAAATGTGAAATAATGTGTCGATTCTCCGTAGGTGAGAGACTCGTTATTTCATGTTGAATAGCCGTCGGTTGGTGTCAAGTAGTTTTCCTTTAATTTTGTCTATGTCATTAAATAAATTTAAATCTAGTATAAATTGTGTAGTAACCTATTTCATATGGCTCATTTGAAGCAAAAAATCGGTCTGCTAGTTTACGTGAAAAGGAAGGTTACATGCATGAATGTTTCCATGCATGGATGTTTACATTACCAGTAAAATTCAGATTTTTTTTTCTGTGTAGATAAGATTTAGTTTTAGTTTTTAGTTTTAAGATTTCAATCGTTATACTGACATGCAGGTTTAAAAAAAACCTGTTTAAAATACTGAATTGCCAAGGCAGGAACATTGTAAAAACACTTAGATATATATCATAACAATTAAGGCTGGTAAGTTACTGTAGTAACTGGAGCACCTCACACCAAAAAATTCTGAATTTTACTGGCGATGTAAACATCCATGCAGGCAAACATTCATGCATGTAAACTTCCTTTTCACGTAAACTAGCAACTTGCAAGAAATGTTGCAAACAAAAGTGGACAGTTGCATACAATATATGGGATATTACATGACACGTCTCATAAATTTACACGACCTATAATCTAAACTTGTATGATATATGACGCTCCATTTATGTGCATCATAGTAACGGAAATTTACACTACTTTTTTTTTAGCTGTGTAGGTTAAAATTAAATGTAATTTATTTTGGATTTGGAACAAATAAAGAGTTAAAAAAAACTTGTAGCTGTGCTGAATGGGTGAAGGTGAAGAAAGCTCCCGGTCCGGATAGCACTCCCAACATGGCACTGAAAGCGACGATCCATGCGTCCACGGACATGCTCAGGGTAGTGCTGCAAAAATGCCGATACGAAGGTCAATTCCCAGACAGATGGAAGATACAGTGTTGCTGCAGAAGCCAGGAAAACCGCCAGGGGATCCAGCATCGAGGGAGGAGGATCATCCTCAAGATACTGGTGAAATGCACGGAGAGTCAGCATGGATAGTCGTAATGGCAGCTCGGATTCCGGAAGGGAGATCAACAATGGATGCACTGCAGAGAGCCAAGAAGGCGTCCGAACAGAAGCCGAGAGGAGATTGATATTGCGCCGTGATAATAATCAACGTAAAGAACGCATTCAACAGCGCCACCTGGGAGGGTATCCCCGTAGCGGTGCATAGAATGAGGGTCCCTGACTACATGTTACTTTCAGAAACGAGTTCTGGTCTATGAGAGAAACATGGGAGAGATATCGATTAGGATCACGGTGGAAGTTCCACAAGGATCCATCCTTGGTTCAACGCTCTGGAACGGGATATACGGCGTTCTGACACTCAAAATGCCCAAAAACGTCTAGATAGTTGGCTTTGAGAAAAGATAAAATGGCCACTCCTGGATTGTTCACAAAATTTTGAAATCAATGATATGTCACTCAGTAGGTTTCTGTAGGAATGAAAAACTGACCACGTCCCCCATGGCTTTTGGAACATATTCTGAGGCCACCAAATGGACAGTGTGACACAGCCTCTTCTGGATTGTTCACAAAATTCAGAGAACAATTATGTGTAGATCGATAGGTTTCTGTTCCTGTGAAAATTTAACCGGCTTCCGGAACCTGTTCAATCCTCCAAGCATATGGAACCAATCTAATTATATACATAGGACACTTAATGTATGGTTTAAAACTATATCTCACAAAGCCTTGATGAATTATCAGTTCTTAGCATAGCATAGCATAGCATAGCATATGCGATTGTACAAATCGTGGGTGGCTATATAATGGTCAACTAATACGTTTTGCAGAAAATATCGAGTGTTGACGCAGAAAATATCACTTGGGATTAGTGATTTTCCCCACACGAAAATAAGATCTACAATAGAAGCATCGCATTATACACCTGGCCACATCCTTACAATCGCAGGGGAAGGGAGGGAAAGTTAATCCAACATCTACTTAAGAAGGTGCAGGGAACCCATACTACCTTCATAGGTGTCACAGGAAGGAAAGAGTTGTGTTAGTGGGAGGGTGAATGATTTGGCAACTCTATTCGTCAATATAGAGCATTTGATAAATCAGTGACAAAAATTAAAATATAAATAGATAAAATGGAAAGATCTCACCCGATTGGCCTAGAGACTTTGCAGCGTCATGTTTTCAGAAATGCTTTATTTAATTTTCCTTGAACCACCGCAATCACTGATAACGCTCTTCTAGCTCGTACGTACAAAAGAACGCACTCCACGCATAATCAAGGTCATGTATTTTCGGACTGTCTTCTTTAACACCACACAAAGAAGTTGCTCATCGCAGCAACAGAAAAATATATCAGCGTGATAGAGGTTGTACGGGGCAACAAAGAAAAACGCAAGACCACACCAAGCACCATTGCATAAGCAACAAGAGATCAAAAAAAAAAATCACGCACGGTATTCAAAACTTTTAAATGCGATCACCAGTTCACCTCCAGTCACTCGAGAACAAAACGCATGCAAAAAGGTTTTCAGCAGCAAAAAAAAGCACAGAAGAAACAAAACACATCCGTTTCGGTCGCTGGTTCAATCAGCACTCTGCTTTCTCCTTGGCCTCGATCAGTGCCCTTTCGGCAGTTACGCGCAGTCCTCAGCGCATCCTGTTCACGTTCGGCAGCAATAATGGCGGATTTGATGCCCGTCACCATTTCCTTTATTGCCTTGTGGACGTTGCTCTTATCCTTGATGAAGTCATGGAGTTCATTGATCCTCCTCCTGACCTCCATCAATTTGGTCTTCCCAAGCTGCAATCCTTCTTGGGGTGTGCTACTGCTGGATTTCGGTGTGAACACCTGGCTTAGCATAAGACCTAGCTCTCCTTGGTGTCCTTGCTGCTCACCTTGGGGCTTACTGCTGCTGTTGGAACTCGCTGTTGCCTCCAGGTTCAACACTGGTGATCTCTGCAATATCCCGCTCCTTGCGAACACGTTCGCTCCTCCGTTTTCAATTTCTGGCGTCTTGCCGTCGTCCTTCATATTTTTTTTGGGTTTTCTCATTTTCTTCTTTTTTGTTTTTTTCTCCGTTTTTCTCCATTCTGTTGGGTCCCCCCTCCGGGCCGCTATCTCCACTCGTTGTATGTAGTCGCCTATCGTGATCCCATGGTTATCTATGCAAGCAGGGAGGCCATGCTAGGGTTGACACGGTCCTTCATGGGGGCCGTGTTCAGAGCCAGATCGGCGTAAGTCAGGAATGTTACATCTGAGTCTACTACTCACCAATCACCAATTGGTGACGAGTTTTGAACGTATCCGGAGGCCTGCCAAGGTTTTACCGGGACGGGGGCAGCCGCACTATTAGCCCACTCGCCATTTCAAGAAGGTGTCACCCTTCTTTACTTAGGGAGCAGAATAGCACGACTGTCAGCCCTGTAGCGTGGTATCCAATCCATTGTGCCGTGTCGTGTCCATAGTTCCATACCGTATCCAGTATGCCGTAATAAGAATCTTACTGGCGTCGATCCTGATGTGCCGGTTGGCACTCCTGCGGGTTGACGAAGCATTTCCTCGATCGCCGTGTTATGGTTACCGCGCCAGTGTTCGCGTCGCACCCCCTCACTTTGCTATTGTCAGAAGGACAACATTGCCCAGGCTACACCACGGGGAGGTGTGAGGTAGGAACTTGTGAGGACCAGAGATAGGAAAAACGCTCTTCCCAGGTTGTCAATTCACCATTTGTAGCCCCCTTGATGAATTATCAGTTCTTACACACAAAACAAAACAAAATATAAGCATGAATTTCTTGCAACCTCAGTAGATATATCCGGTTATGTTTTCCGAGAACTGTACAGTGTGTCGTTAACTACCATCATTTTCTAGGTTAAAGGCCTTGTCTTCTGACGACCACACTACTGAATCTGTTTGTCGTGTCCAGAACTCCTTGACATGTATAGATCAAACTTTATTCTCTAACGCAATTCCACAAACTGCAGTTTACTTCTATCTTCTTATCATTTTAGGATTCATTTTATTATAAAGGGGGAATTCGATATATGTAGCCCACCGAAAATCTCCTGTAACTTTTGAATCGTATGATTAAAAAACCTGAAAATTTGAGTAAATTTTATTCATAGTGTATTGTTTACATCTGTCAAGTTTCATATTTATTCATGTCGCCGAAACAAGAAAATCCAGAGGCTTCCCATCGATGGATCGCTAAAAAGCTTGGGATTGTAAATACAAATGTGTCTCGTTGTGATAAGAACCTTCAAGAAGCGTCTGAGTGCCCGAAGAAAGGAAGTGGTCGTAAAGTGGTCCAATGGACATTTAAATGGCCAGGAAAGTGGTGCAACAGTTCAAGAACCGTCCAAACATGTCAAATCGAGATGTCGCTAAAAAGTCCAAGGTGTCAGTCGGTTTTGTGCAGAAAACCATGAAGCGTGTTGGGTTACATGTTTGCAAGGTGCAAAAAGTCGTGTTACATCGTGATGGATGACGAAACTTACGTCAAGGCCAACTTCCGTCAACTTCCTGGGCAAGAATATTTCGTTTCCAAGTCTAAACTCGATTTCCCAGAGGATGTTCGAAAGAAAAAAATATCGAAATTTGCAAAGAAATTCCTGATCTGGCATGCGATTTGCGGATGTAGTGAAATAAGCGCTCCCTTCATCACTTTCGGAACAATCAACGGTGCGATTTAAATGGATGAGTGCCTTAAGAAGCGTCTATTTCCATTCATAACGAAGCATCATGGATCAACTCTGTTTTGGCCTGATCAAGCATTCTACCAACAATCAATACGAAACTAACGATTTTAAATTGGCTCTCCACTTTAGTAGCCTATTGGTCCCAAGCAAACGATTAACGTACCCTATTCTAGTCGAAATTCTAGTACTACGCAATGTTTGTTTTGATTCGCTATGAAAGTTTGACAGATAAAATGAGGGGTTATTGGTTTTTCCTATGTTTCGAGGGGTGAATCGACTAGCTTGGGACCGAAGAGAGTACCAGAGCTGAGCCAAAAGGTTGAGCATGTTATTTCGGGACCTTCTAGTCTATGAGTTACCTCTATGAAGTGAAGTGATACCGAGCCAACGGAGTCAATTTTGTGCCAAAAGATATAAACCCACCAAATTCACCGGAACTTCGCCCGGTTGAAAAATTCTGAGCAATAAAGAAGACGGAACTTCACAAACATCCCAAAACTATTTAAACAGAGCTGGAGTTCAAGAAAATTTGCGTAAAAACAATAAAAAACACTTGGAAAACCAGTTGTACGCAATTTGATGGATGGAGTGAAAAGGAAGGTGCTGGCATTTGGGATGGGAGACGAAATTGAAAAAAAAAAACAATTTTTGTAAATCATAACTCATTAGTAGTTTTTCATTTCCTGAAAATTTCAAGACAATCCGATAATCGGTTTAATTTTGGGGAGTGAATATGTGTGTTCCATTTTTATCGAGTACACCCTTTATTGTATGTTTGAATGGAAATTGCTTGTTTTTCACTGTTAAGACCTTTGAATACTGTAAAGACCTTTCTACACTGTTATGTCCTTTTCAAAAACATTGTTGAAACGTTGATTATTATTTGCATAGGCGTCGAAAACCTCAGAATAATCTTTTTCCCCACCATACTTTTATAGGATAACTCTAATTTTTCGAGGAGCGAAATGTGCCATGCCTTTTGTGAATCTCAGTTGGCGCTAACGCACTGAACCGCCTACATTTTGTCGCACTCCTAATGTTGGCATAGAAATTATGATATAACTAATATCATTCAGCAAAGCAACTGTCACGAGCCGATAATTTACTGTGAACCGTTTGAGTTTTAATCACAGCGCCAATTGGTTTTCAGTTGAAATCACTCGCTACGTGGGCCAATGACTTAATTACGAACTGTCTGCGAAAGCAGCATTCCTTTCATATTCGTTCGGTGCCGCTCCCAAATTTCAACCGGAATGAATTATTGCCTGCTATACGGGGTTACAATCGGTTCCCGACTCTGGTGCCTTTCAGACTGGTGTGGTACGACAAATTTATTATTTTTCGTTTTTATGAATTATTGCTCACTTCCTGCAGTTAACACTGTCGAATTAAATTAGAAGCTAATGAATCTGATACCTGCTGGCGCGCTCAGTTTATATTCTACCAGCGAAAATTCGGCGAACCAAACGAGGGTTCCAGCAAACTGAATGAAAGAATCGTTGCTACCGATGGATTGTTCCTCCATTGTTAATGGAAACGAAATTCGGAACGAGTGAAAAGAAAAATGGAAACACTTTCCGCTATCATAATTCATTTCTGGTACTTTTGTACTGATTTGAGTTTGTGTTGGTTGTCCGGTCTGGAGATTTATTACTCCTGAAAAAAAAATGCCTGCAACGAAAGTCATTTGAGACTGATAGAAGCAGAAACTAAGCCAATGAAAAATTATTGTTACTGTACAATTAACCGAAATGGATATGAATTTTAGCATCAATGATAATTGATTTCAGATTGTGCTCGAGTCCCAAAAGAATACCACGCCTCACCCCTGCACGACCTGACACAGAGTGAGTAATCACTCGACGCACGACGCAACTGAATGGCCACCGAACGAAACATTCCAACCAGAATGTGCCATAAATCAGACCCAAAGCGGCTGAAAACCATCGTCCCATTTTCAGCTCTACAAGACGTAATTGATTACCACGTCGTTCTTCGATGACACACCAACAGCTCAGCGCACTGTCGTGAGAGTCAAAAGGAAAAGGCCGTTGATGCACCGCTGCCATTACCATTATGAACTCATTAACTAACATGTCATTTCACTTCGTTAATGTACCTTATCTTTCCCAGTTTCTCAGCAGTGTCGTCCCTCTGGGGCCTTGAGTTGAAGCTGTCGGCAATTTCACAGCAGACCCATAAATTTATGAATTGAACATCCGGTTTCACTCACTCGTTTAGCCACTTGGCGGCTGTTTTACGGCTTACTGTCTTCTCTCTTAGAGCACGCTATGATGTCAACCCGGTCGGGGCGAAGACGCGACAGGCTCAAGCAGCGGTAGGGAGGGATAGGTTTAAGCTGGACGTGTCACCATGACAGCCAATTCAAAATGAAATGCACCCAAAGATAGCGTCTCGAGAGGATTGCTACTATGCAGTACGGAATGATGTATTCTGGAGGGAAACACTTGGAAAACCTTCCGAAAAGGGTCGCCGCCGCCGTCAGCGCAAATGCGTTCTCACACCCGACAGAAGAAGAGAGGAACACATTTTCGGTTGGCTTGTTTATATAATGTTTAAATTAGAATTAGGTCTAAAATAATAAATATTATGATCACAACCGCCGACACAGAGCCCGGCCGTCCGACATGTTATGCTTCGGAATAAATAGGAATAAATATATAATTTATCACCCTCTCCAAAGCAAAACGTCCATATAACGAAGAAGATTAGTGCCCCACTGGCTCACGGGAGACGAAGAAAATCAGAAAGGCTGAAAATCTAAAGAACAGAAATGTATAATAAATAAAGTAATCAAGCAGTAAAATAATATATCTCTAAAGTGATACAAGGCGGCATGTCGACTTGCTTAAATGGGATAATCGTCGCCGTCAAAGGAAGGCAGTTGGGTTTTTTAAACTATGGTTTCATAAAAGCTGGAACGACCGCTGCTGTAGGCGAATAGTAAAACGAGGCGATAATAGACTGTCATATGAGGGCGAAAATGGCCTCTTACTAAAAAAAAACACCGGTGGTGGCAATTTATTTATTTATGGTGGGGCTAGTCGATCTCATCCCATTGTAACCATCTTTCTAGTTATGGATGAATGCTAAATTTAACTGCTAACTTAACTATTAGCAACTAAATACTTACCTATGGGCATATCATTTACCAAATAACAGATTAAAAGCTTTGAAATGCAAGGTTTTCATAATATTTTGTAAGAAAGAAGCATGAAACCTGTAATGAATCATCAGTAAAATCTGTACTTAAGATTTTGAGATGGGGCATTTTAATATATTGATTAGTTACACAGTGATTCAATGCATACTGAATTAAAAAAGATCCCAACAAATATTTTCAGGTTTTAAAGATAATTTTTCTAGCGTCGTGCTGTAAAGCTACAAGCAGGAGCTAACAAAATTATGTTCAATCGCGTTTATTCAGTTTTTTTCACAAACATTATAAAATTAGTCAGTTGTATTAAATAACAAAAATATCAGATACATACACATATCAATCATCTTAAAACATTAAGTTGCAAAACAATACTGATATGGATTTTAAAACACTAACCATTCTTACTGAATAACATAAACATAAATAGTGATTTTTCAACAACTAAACTCAGCTAATAATCTGTATTAATGCTTTCATATTACATTTTTACATCTGTGCAGTATAACCAGTCGCCTGGCAGTGGATAGTTCAGTACAGAATTGATCCAGTGGGTGGCGCCAGTGTACAAATACAATTTTTCTAGCGATAACTTGGTTACCAGATATACGTTTCCTGTCTTCAGCAAAGTTGTTCAACAATACCCGTTCAGTAGTAAACAGTTTAGTTGGGTAATAGCTCACTAGGTGGCACCAAAGAACTAAAACATTATTCTAGTGATAACTCTGGACCAATACAAGACAGAAGTTGTCAGTCTTTAGCAAAATTGTTCAAATGGACGAGACCCGCTTAGTAGTGAACAGCTTAGTTTGAAATTGACTCGCTAGTAAGGGTATGAGACGGAATTGTATGGAATTTCACAAAACATTTGGCAGAATTATGACAGTTTGAATGAATTTGCGGGCCAGATTACTCAGTTGAATACTAAATTTCTGATATTTTGCCTGAAATTGCAAATTACGTTTCGTTACGTTTCGTACTGTTTGGACAAAGTTGGTTAGACCTACACTTATGATTACGAAAAATTTTGATATAAATTATGCAAAAATTTGAATTCATAAGTTCTTACCGTACCAAACATTAACAATACGTTGAAAAAAACATCAATATTGTGAAAAATGCTGGCCAAAATTTGCTTTTTCTCTGTTGTAGGATTATTATACCGTATATCTTTACTCGCTAGGTGGTGCCAATGTCCAAAAATAGTTCTTCATGATAATTCAGGATCATGGCCAAAATGAAGTTTCTTGTATTTAGCAATGTTTTTGAGCTGGATAAGACCATTCTGGCAGTTAACAGTGCTTCAACTTCAAAACAACAGAAGCGACATCAATGATTTAAAATTCAAATGTCTTGCAAATTAAAGGCTCATATCCCAAAAATTACCAACTCCATTTAGAAGCGAATTTTTTTTTCTTTCAGACACTGTAGTAATTTTGTGACGGCTTGTTTGGATCTGCCAGAAATACACATTTAAAATTCAAAGTTGGTCCACATTAATAATCTGCCATCAGATCAACAAACTCGTCGCAGTGGTTCGGTTCTCCAGCAATCAAAGTATCATTTGTCAGTTTCTTTAGCTTTGGTTCCCATTAAAAAAAACATTGCACACATTGCACAGTGTGTATGGTAGAACAATATTTTAATATAAAAATAAGTATAGCTGAATCCTACACTTCAGTGTTCACTCGGCTGTCCACAGAAGCAGACCACTCTCAATGTGTGTCACGCGATCGTCTGTTTACTCGGCAGCAACTATTGTGTGGTCCTCCTCATTGTTCTTCATCAGCATTTATTTCAGTCGATGCGTCGTCGACTTTGCAAATCAACCGTTTCGTGATGAATGTGTGAGTGCTGACCACGTTTTGCGTCCATTGCTACAATGGAAGCGCTCTGACCCTCGTTGGCGAATCTGCCATACAAGTAAACCACTGGAAGCGGCTCCCGTTCTGGTAGAGAAGGCTTATTGGATAGCGGAAGATAAAATGTTTATGGTGTTGTACCTTTTGACTATAGTTTTAAGATGTTTTGTATAGTGAACAAGAATCCTCGGCTCTGTAAATTTAATTCGGTTGAGCCTTATCAAATAAATTAATAATAATAATAATCCTACACTATTTAAAAATTGACCATTTCACCTTTCATCTATTTGAAAACAATCCACCCTGAGATTCCGATAAATTGTTTATACATTTTTCGTTCAAAGTCTCACATAGGATAGCAATTCAAAAACCATTCAAAACTGTTCCCTGAGTTTTCCAGATTGTCTAGGTTAAAATGTATGCAGGTATTCAATTTAGCACATCCGGAGAAGTCTACTATATATACAAATTTGAGAGATGTCTATAATCAGTAGTTATGGTTGATACATATACTGTTGGTGATATTCTAGCACATATTTGGTGAATCAGAATAAAAATAACTCACAATAAAAAAAAAAAGAAATAAAGTTGGTCAATTTAAAATTAAGTTTTATTCTTGATAATTATCGGGCAAAACAGCTATCTAATCAATTGTAAAACTGCTAACCAAAATTGGTTATAACCTTCCTCCAGTCAACATCATGTTTAGATTCAATCATGCTGACAAAAAGTTGAATAACTTTTTTTATTTTTCAACGAAAAAGGATGATGTTCTATGAGATTATAAAAAAAAAATATTTTATTTATAATATGGGAAGAATTCCGTGAAAGATCACATGGTTCCAAAGTATAATAATGGTTCGCTCAACGATCGCTAACTAAAACATATTAAATTATGTTCACCTACCACATGGCATTCGCTAACGGAAATTTCTTATGGCAAATGTATCTAAACTTCATCAATGTTCATTTTCGTGACCAACTGGTTCATCTTGACATTTTGAAATGCACAAATTTACCAGATAAATGTTTGCTGACTTTCAGTTAAAATCAATTTCAGTTAAAGGTCTTTTGCTTCCCACATAAACGCGAACCATTACTGGGCCTTACCAAAAATGGTTAAAAATTATTTATAATCCCTGCTAAAATGCTTTTTGAACTTTACATGAACATTTGTGTGATAAAGTTTTAATGTATTATGTTTTATTAGAACAAGACCTTACTAGTAACGGGATGTTGAGAACCATTACCTGTTATTGCTGCATTTACATCAACATCCACGCGGCCTTTCTCATTCCTGGTAAAAGGCCGTACTTGTTTGAACTCATAGCAACCAGGTTTGATGGTTGTTGTTTTCATTACTATTGATGAAAAAGGGTTTGTTTTTGAGCTTGCTTTTTCGGTCATGTTGCAGGAAGACATCTTGAAGCAGATTCAACGAACAAATGCTAGCGTGAATACTGTGTATCACTGCCTATATGGGTTATATTTATTGGGCGATACAAGCGAAGAGCTCGCACGCATATACGCGAAATCGAATTCTAAAAATTCAATGTTCGAATCAGTGCTGCTTCAGTTGTACGGATCTTGCAAACTAAGAAATAAAATACAATGCCAGGCAATTCGATGGTAAATGACGTGTAAATATTTACATCATTGACAAATCTCAGGTAATCATGACATTTCGATCTTTGAAAAAAACAACGCGAATATAAAAAAGAGACGTACTGCGTCAGGATCTGTCATGATGTCCTGAGTATTGTAAAAAAAAGCGTAAATATTTACGCGGTGTGCAGCGAAGTTTTTTGAAAAACTAAGTTCAGTGAGATGGAACTTGCATCATTGATTTTTTTTTTCGATTGCAGTGAATTCAGATGGCGAAACAGGGTACATTTTAGGACAATTTAAGCTACTTGACACAGGAATCTTTAACCGGCTAAAATAATTTTAATTGTGAAGAAATTTGCTTTGACAAGAAAGCACGTCGAAGCATATCTAGGGTACCATTCGGTCTGGATTATGGATGGTGCCAAGATTCATTGCAACAACACAACATCTAGGCCTATTCTGTCACCTCGGGTGAAGTGACTCTCGATTTGATTTGCACGGAGGAGATGTAACTTCACAAGTGACAGCGTGTCACCTCACCTTACACGTCTCGCTGAATAGACCGCTCATTTGGAATCTTGCCAGTATTTCTAACAGTTAACTCTCCGATGTTCAACGCAATCGAGAGCATTTTCGGTCTTGTAAAAGGAATCTTCAACGCTATTATCAAGAGGGGGAGCTGTCTCCCTGGCGTCGGTAGCATTGGTGCACAGCACGGAAAACCAGATCGATGGAAAACAAAATCAAGGAAAAAAAACTACAAGGAACAGCCCAATGGGGTTGTACGCAAAGATGACGCAGGGCTACATGGTATGATATAATAAATATAATTGTTAACTGCAGCAGGAGCTTGTATTTTGTGTAGGAATAGGAATTTTAGTGGGGTTCTCTCTGTTTATACTCTTTAGTATGAGTATGACTGCCCTGAAAAGAACCTTTTGATATGAATTTTAGTTGGGACATGTTCAGAAAATTAACTCTTTTGGAAAATGTTGGTGGCCCTGAAAAGGGCCGATGGTAGTACAGGTTTAAAGCCTTAGGAAGATGATGATGACGTGTAGGCAGCTGCGTATTCAGTGACGGCATCACGGATCACATTTTCTCGGCACACCTTCAGCACACCTCGGGTTTCCTCGTACATCAGACCGGAAATGAGCTTGACACCACCACGTCGAGCCAGACGACGAATGGCAGGCCCTGGATGTTATCACATGATGACACCGACACCGATGTTTACCGTTGAACGGATGAATCGCAACTAATGCGAAGGCGCAGTTAGCTACCTGTTATGTAGACAATCAGCTCTGCCAGTACCATATTTTCTCGCTTCCTATTTGCTATAAACAGTAACCAATGAAAGTGAGAAAATATGGGACCGGCAGAGCTGGTTGTCGATGTTGCGATGCACCCGTATATGGTGATGAGTGTGCAAAATATTACGCAATTCCATCCTTGCTAATCGCACGCGCCCGAGGATCGGAGGCGAATTCCACTTCGACTTGATTTGTCTACTTACTACTCTATGATGACTGTGCTGGGGAAGCAGCATATGCATGTAGGTAATTGGTGAATTTGTTAGTTAATTCGACGCTTTTGGACAATGCTGGACATTTACCAGTTTTCAATAGTTTCTAGTTGAAAACCAACATTCGAAAGCATTGATATCGATGCGTAGCCATATTTCTGATCGATTGGTGATAAAAATTATTGAAATTAGACCAGGGGCAGCTGAGTTATTAACGTTCAAAATCTTTCTTAATTTGTTACATGTTCCATTTTCGGTTTTCACAAAGTGTACCCCCATATAGAAATCAAAGACGTAGTCCTACGTCAAAACTTTCTGAAAAATAACTGAAACCTTCGCTCGATTCACAAACTTTCAATGCACAGATCTGTTTGACAAGTGCGGATTTTTTTTATCGAAGTCTAGTATTCACAGTTTCAAGAGAAGAAATAAAACATCAAACTTAATTGTAAATTAATTTGATAACAATCTTATAATAAACGAACAAAAACCAAACAAAAGTCTTGTTCGCGCACGAAGCGAACGTTGATAAACCCGTAGAACACCTTTCACACATGAAAAACCCACCTTTGCTAATCCGGAGACGACCGTGCGTCATCGGTCCCTCACCTACTAACGCCCTTGTTCATACAACACGCATTGCTCACCCGAGAGACAACTTTGATTTTCGCTTAAAGTAATGGACATGTCTCAACACACCGCCAAGCACCGAATGCAAGGAATTGGTTCTTTTCCAGGAGAGCATCACTGCAGCTAGAAGTAAAAACTTAGAAGAAGCTAAGTTTGCGCACAGCGCGTTTCGGATTCTCTGCTTGACCGTCAAGCAGTTCAGTTCGGTGTTAGCTCGTGCCCTCGAGTTGTTCGGAAAGTTCGTTGTGATAGTGTTCGCGTTCTATCTTTCGCGGTGTGTGTGCCCCGAAAAGGAAAACATCGCTCGCGAAGCCCGGAGAAGGACAAGAACCCCGGTGAAGGAAGCTCGGGTGTACCTACATTCAACAGGTTTGCTGTTCTTTCTATGGATGGGAATATCCAGCCAGCTGTGATGAAAAAAAAACGCAGGTACGATTTTTCGCGACGATATCACTGCGAAACCGAGAACGCTGCCGAAATGAGCGCGGCAAAAGTGAAGCTACCTCCGGTGGTAGTGAAAAATACCCATCTTAACGAGCTAATCGCAGATCTGGCGTCACTGGGCGTCAAAGCCGAATACAAGTTGGGTAGAGTCGGTACCAAGGTGATGCTCCGTACAAAACCGGAATATGACTTGGTCGTTGCCCACCTGAGGACTACCAAGGTGTAATTCTTCGCCAACGACATTCCGGGTGAAAAAAGCTTACCAAACTTCAACTCGAAGTTTATCGAAGCAAAAATCCGAGACCGGTACAAGCTGGCCCCAAGTGCCGTCTATCGGATGACAAGGAAGGATGAGAATGTGAAGGCGTATCCGGATTGCCTTTTCCTGGTGCACTTCCAGAAGAGAACGGTGACGCTCATCGCGCTGAAAGCCATCCGCTGCATCAATTCCATTGTCCGCTGGGAGCCATATCGTGGCAGCCATCGCGATGTGACTCAGTGCCAATGGTGTCTGAACTTTGGATACGGCACCCGAAACTGCAACCTTAAGCCACGCTGTGGCAATTGCGCTCAAAACCATGCCACCTCCGAATGTGCTGCGGATGAAGCTGTGGCGTTCAAATGTGCCAACTGTGGTGGTGCTCATCAAGGATCCGACAAGCAGTGAACTAAACAAGGATTTCAAGAGCATCCGAAAACAAGTGTCCACCAAAGATCAATCAGGACGAAGAAAGGATAAGGCCCCAGCTTTCAGGGCGGAGTACTTTCTACCTTTTCATGGACAAGCGAATTCATGGGTGCGATCCGCTCGCCCTCAAGAAACGTCTGAATTTCTGCTGGACAAAGCTCTCTATCCCCCCTGGTGTGCTCCCGGACCAGAAATGTGTGGCATAGTGAAGCGATCGATGCCTGCGTCGGAGGTGTTGGGTTTTCTAATCGTTCTATGATGGTGTTGGTGATCAGATATACTGCGGGTCTGCGCATTCTGCTGTGAATCCTGCGGTTTGCTTCCAATACAGTAGCGCAGGCGAAAGAGTGATGAATGGTCTCAATGCTTCGGTGTGAAAAGAAAACGGTTGCTGGAGACTATTGGCAATTATGATGCATGAAACAGCTTTGAAAACATGGAAAGACAGGCTTATAGCAGATTATTTTGGTGAGATCATCCTTTTTGTATTAATTTAAATTTGTTTACATTTTCACATAACCTTTATTTTATATTGCCGAATAGAGATTCCTAAATAGATTCCATTTTCTACTAACACAAATGTTCCCTCCCGTGGCATCTATGAAGGTAGTATGAGCTCCCTGCACCTTCTTAAGTAGATGTTGGACTAATTTTCCTTCCTATCCCTTGCGATTGTAAGGATGTGGCCAGGTGTACAATGCGATGCTTGATTTGTAGATTTTAATGTGTTGGAAAAATCACTAGTCCCAAGTGTTTTTTCACGGCAACACACGATATTTTCTACAAAATGTATTGGTTGACCATTATATAGCCCCCCACGATTTGTACATTCGCTTATGCTATGCTATGCTATGCTATGCGACAAACCTCTCTATCCCCCCTGGACTCTGGAGACAACCAAAAATGCAGAACAACAATCCGGATCTATTCTCAGCAGATGAACCGATGAAATTTTTCATCAACATGACCGGTGCTCTACGTAAGTTCCGCAATAAGCCCGAACAGATCCAAGTTCTCGGTAAGTTCATCATCCAAAATGTGGAGTGTATTAGTGAGTGAAATGAATCATGTCGAAAAAAATAGTTCCGATTGGGAGACTTGAACCACGAACGTTGCGATTATCAGACCTGTGCTTTCTCCACTGCTCTATCCATGCTTCAGAATACGGATAGGCTAAAAGCAATTAAGAAGCGCTCATTTCCTCGCACACTCGACTTCATTTACTTTTCCGCTGAAGAGAATCGAGGCAAGTGTGTGCGTTGTTCTACCATGTTATACATAACAATCAAGAGGAATGCTTGCTTGTGTAGGTGAAAGCATACACAGAATAAAAAAATAGCATACACGGAATAAAAAAAAGATTAAAAGTCATTACATCGTCTGCAAGGTCAACTTCTAACATTCGCTGCGATGTTCATGAACAGAGGATGATAGTGAACTAACATTCATTGTAATAATTTTTTGGTTTGCGTGCAGAATCTGGAAGACCACTCCAGACCATTCTGGAAGCCAAGGTCCTGAAAACTCATCTCAAACCCTTTTCACCTCTCAGAGTCGAAAATTATGACGATCGGCTTTTAATCATCCCACATGAGAAAGCAAATGCGATCGGCGAGCATGTTGCTTCATCGCATTTGCTTGGCTCGACTATCCAAAGTCCGCTCGATGAGCAGGTTGCGCAATGCGTTCAAAACCTAGATGCCTTCCCTTGTGTCGTGTCTCCGGCGGATATGATTACAGTAGAACAGATTTGCTCAGCGCTGAAATGCACCAAGAACATGAAGGCTCCCAGGTTTGACGATATATTCAACTTGATCTTGAAGAGACTCAGCATGAAAGTGCAGTCTCTTCTAACCACTATCTTCAACAGATGCTTGGAACTGCACTACTTTCCAAGCGTCTGGAAGGTAGCAAAAATCATACCAATCCGCAAACCCGGTAAGGATCCGACATTGCCTTCAAGCTACAGACTAACCAGCCTCCTTTCAGCGCTGAGCAAATTGTTCGAGAAATTCATTCTCAATCGTTTGCTTATGTTTGTCGAGGAAAATAACATTCTCCAGTTTGGGTTCAGAAAGGGATCCACCAATCACCAGCTAGTACGTGAATAACATCTGAAGTAACAAAGCTGTATTCAAGTCCATAGCCATGGCCTTGCTAGCGTTTAAAAGGCGTTTGACAATGTTTGGCATGACGGACTTCCGTACAAGCTTTGTTACTTCAACTTCCCATTACATCAGGTTAAAAGCACCCGTAACTACCTCCAACAAAGGTCGCTTAAGGTATCGTTGAATGGTTGTTTTTCAGACACATTTTTCATCCCAGCAGGAGTCCCGCAAAGCAGTCTGCTGGGTCCCTTGCTTTACAGCATCTACACTTCCTACATTCCTTCCCCTCGGAGACGGTTGCGTGTTTTTCCTGTTCGCAGATGATACCGCAATAGCCGTCAAAGGTAGGATGCTTCGCGAAATAACGAACAAACTTCAACCATGCCTCAACGCCTTTGCTGATTATGCCACTGCGTGGAAAATTAAAATCAAATCCAAAACACAAGCGATCATGTTCCTCCATCGGCAATCGCCAAAACTGAAACCCGCTCCCTCTTGTACTGTAATCATGGATGGCACAAGGGTTGAGTGGTCTGCCGAAGTGCCTATCTCGGGATGTTGTTCGATAAAAAGCTCCTATTCCGTTCGCATGTAGAGAAAACTCTAGTCAAGTGTTCTGCCCTGGTTAGATGTCTTTATCCGCTGATTTGCCGCAGATCCCGCCTCTCAAGGGCGAACCTCTACGCAGCTCCGGTTTGGGAATCATGTGCACAGACTCACAGGAACAAAATTCAGGTCGCTCAGAATAGAGTACTGAGAATGGTACTTGATCGTCCTTTCGACACTAGAATAACAAATTTACGTGAAGCGGCAGGCATTCCCAAAATATATTCAAGAATTAACGAAATTAGGACTAAATTTGCACACACAAAAAGTAGTATATCAGAACATGCTTTAATAAGCAATTTGTATATAGTAGATTTTGTGTATATAGTAGTTGTAGGTTAGTTGTAGTTTTAAATAGTAATTTTAAATAGTTTCCGTTTTCCAATTAAAACAAACCCATCCTGGCCTGATGAAACAAGGAACTGTAATTTATAATAATTGAAATTTCAAAAGAACTAAAATTGAAAAGACGTATCTGTGTCACTTGATAATTCATACATGTACACACAAATTTAAGAAATCAAGATCATTTAAAGTAAAAAAAGCGCAGCGCGTCTTTGTTGATATGAATACCAAACCGGAAACAATAAACCATCGTTTTGAACTGAATTGTCGTTGCGATTTTTATTTTCCTGCACAGCCAAAACAAATTAGCCTCAAGGCTACATCTAGTTAATCAAATTCGAGCTATTTATTACGCTACGTTTCTGAGGAGTCCCTTCAACCGAAAGGAAATTACATACAGTTCACCAGTTCCTGCTGAGCCAACCGAGGCTCATTCCAGGCACTCCTTCAGGTAAACGAGTTGGCCGTTGTCAAGGGAATATTCCGACAGCCCTTTGGGTTCCTGCAAGTGTCCGAGCTCGGTGTTGAAAGGTCGGTAAAAAATTATCGAAGTCGGTAATAATTTCAAATTCTTTATCTTATCGCTGCACATGTTCAGCTTCTTCTTCAAGGCTCACTGTCAAATCAAAGGAACTGATTAGCATTCTCGCACAATGCATGAACATTGGGTGTAAGATTTTCTAAAATGTTCTGAGCTACCCTTAAACATTTTTTTTGCATTGCAATTTACTACCTTCGAAAATGGGCAAAGACTAGAACATAACTCTGGAGGTGGCAAATGGGTTTTCAAAATTTCATGCAAATGAGTCGGAGACTGTGACTTTGAAATAATCTTTCTTTAAGTCAACATTTTGAAGAGTTATTTTTCTGTCTGATAGTGCCTTCTTGTGAAATGAAGAATAAACAACGTAACGTATTGATATAACAGTATCGCTGGTAGCAAACATGTCACAATCCAATTGAGATAACTGCTATAAGACTCATTTTAGTCACTATAAAGTTGCTGCAACTTTGAATGACAGATATGTGCTACTTGGGATATGATATGCAATTTTCAAAAAGGTGCCACAATTTTTGCAAATTTAAATAGGGTAGAGCGCTACTTCATCGTAATCGCCCATTTCCGTTCTATCGATCAGAAAAGATCAATAATATCAATGATTTCACCATGCACAAATCAATAATAGGTTTGTTCCGATGCGTTAGTTCATTAGCTACAACATAAATCCTGTTAGAATATTTACGCTCATTGTTCTCAAAACAAAAGAAGCACTCCTAGCGAGTCCTTTTTTTCTACGTTTATCCGTAGGACGAAGAAAATCTAATGGCATTTCAATGCGTTAGGACGGAATTGAAACTTGTAGAACGAATTTAGAATGAAGAAGCAGTATTAGATTTTACACAATATCTCAACGATTTGTGACTCTTTATCAAATCCAACGGTACGTATCGAAAGATGAATAAGTTTAAAGGTTATCTTTGACAGAAATATTCCTTGCTTTGTTTAAACTCGCTCAGAAATGAGAGGTAAAGCGCGGGTTGCGCTTAGTAGGACGGAAATTAGATCAAAAACCCTACAACCCCAAGCCTTGTGTAAACCGGGATAGATCAGTTCAATATGAAATTATAAAACTATAAGATTTGTTTTCAATTTATTGAATTACAGTGCTCACTATTTGATAGATTTCTATTTTAACACAGATAAAAGTTTTATTACGGTTAAGCGACTTTAAGTCAAATTGATTGTTTTTTAAAAAAAAAAGAAGATACTGCAAAGCAAAGCACACACGGTAATACACGTTGCGATATTTGTGAAGTTTGCTTAAAAAATATACGACAACCAATGGTATTTGATCCCAAAATGTTCAAATCCATAAAAAAATTTCTTAAGTTTTCTCGTACGCACGTGCCTTGCCAATCATGTGTGCTTTGCTTCTCAGCATCTATTAATTTTTCCATACACAGGCGGCGGCTCAGAACGTATAAAATCGGTGGTTCACCAAGAACAGCAAAAATACCAAAAGTGAAAATTTGCAATGTAGACCAACAAAAAAAAAAAAAAAAAACGAAGAATAACAAAAGTGAATCTATATAAGACCCGAATGACAACAGTTAAAAGGTCTTTAATAAAGAAAAAAAAAAGAAAAAAAAAGGCAAACTCAATTGAGAATCAGTTTATCTGTCATAATGTAGCAACATCGAAAAATTATGGCCTGTCAGGAGCACTTTGATTTTTTTATCAGGTTTGTTGTATGAAATGTTTTTTTAATTAGCGGATCACCACTCCACTCCCCAATATATGTTGGGATTCTCATTTTGAATTTTGAAAGCTGAACATTCAATTAACGAACGGACTACGTAATTTTTGTAGTAGCTCAATCCAATAATATTCACAAAGTTATTGATTTTTTTATGTACATTATTTCAAAATCATCAAAACTATAAATCAGTTTTTGAATATTTAATCAGAAGACATTCAAATGTCTTCTGATTAAATATTCAAAAACTGATTTATAGTTTTGATGATTTTTTATAATGTAGGGTTACGGTATGTAATGTGGGTCTAGTCCTTTCATTCGGCCTATCACGCAAATAAATAATTAATTAAGGAATATTACACAAAAAATAAGGAAAATATTGATCACTGATGGTTGATAAATGTGTACCACACACAAATCAATTTATATCACAACATTTCAATACATTTTCAGCTCTCGTAAGTAATAAAACTGGTTGAGAATATCACAATGTTCGGAGTTTTTAGCCGCCATGACTTATAAGGTTAAGATGGGAAGGTTGACTGACGATCATCAAATGGCCTGATTATGGCATTTATTGATTGGAATTACCTGATAATACACACTAGACGTAAAACTTACAGTTGCTGTTTGAATATTTTATGTTTATTTTAATTGTTTAACAACGTTTTCACAAGTAAAACATGGACCCAACTTTAGGGATACATTTCTTTTCTATGTTCCTAACTATGGCCCATGAAATTCATTTGACAGCATATAGCAATAAGAGTAACGTCAACAATGTTGTTTTACATTTGGATGATAAGGAACGAACAGGAAGGGAGATTTTTTCTGCCAAACCTGTATAATGAACATCACAATGTTCTGATTTAGATATTCTGCGGTCAAAAGACGATAAGCGAAATTTTTAATTTTTAATTTTTAAATTGAGTGATTTAATGTAGTTTTCGTAAAATTTTCTCTAAAAAATGTTTTGAGGAATGAAGAGCATTAAGTTAACAGTGATAGTGATAAAAAAAAATACATCAGAAAACGTTACCAAGAGCGTTTTTTTGAGGATCAAACAAGATAGGACGAAGTTGCATCCATAAATAGACCCAATTTGGGGACAATAGACCCATATTACATACATTTCCCTCGTGAGTTATTGTCTTAAAAAAAGTAAGTTTTTCAACTTTTCGTGGTTTCTGATAGCAAACGACATGATAAGCATATCTAAGCATACCATTTAGCAGTAGAATATCGTTTGCAGGTAAATTCATTGATGAGTTATGATTAAAAACGTAATCGATGGCTGCATATTAGACCGAGGTTAGGGACGTATACCCTACATAAATAAATCAATAACTCTGTGAATATTATTGGATTGAGCTACTACAAAAATTACGTAGTCCTACCTTAATATAAAGAATGGCACGGCATGTCATAGCATGCTCCGATGAAAGCCGCAGTTTTTAAATTTATGTACGGAGGCCTGGAGCTGCAGTGTATACATTTCAAATAATCCAGCAATACAGTTGTGAAGAGCAGGGCGTCACAATATCAGCTTCAATCGACCAAATCGATGCGACGAAGAGACTGCTGGCTTTCTTTTTCTGTTAAAGTCGAACCGCTTCGCAGCATTCTAGAACCTCAGTCGGCGTGCACAAACAAATGTTCAATCGCTTGTCTCTCTTTCTCCCGTCGCTCCATTGGTCTTCCTTTCTAGCTTCGTCGAAACGGATGAGCGAAAGAGCGCTCGACTTTGATAGTTTTCTCTTTCATGAAACACATCAACAGAGGTTTCATGACGTATATGACGGAAAATGAAATAACACATTTAAAGCATTTCTCACGTCAAAACACTTGAAGATTACACGTCATATTTTTCATTTATCTTCCATCCATATATTTATCTAAAAAAAATGATCGAAAACGGGACATAACGCATTTTAAACAAATTTAAAGAGCGGTGATAGAGTGTTCGTGAAAGGGAATTGAAAGCCATAATGAGCTTCGTTTAACTAGAAAATCGACGTTAGTTTCATTGAAAGCGATGAGCAAAGCAACGAAGAGAAGTTCCACAGCCAGCCTTTCCTTCTAAGCGTCCTGCTTTTTTATTTTTGTTTCTTGCTGATAGTCTAGCTAGGCGTTATAGAAATGAAGTGTCGAACACGTATGTATGAGAGAAACAAAACACGAGTTCATTTTAGAGCTTCGAAATTGTAGAGCCCTGGTGAAGAGGTTTACCCCGTCACTGTAGCAATCTGTGCAAAAATACACTTCAGCATTATCGGCATCAGTGCCACTTCGACAAAGAACGCAAACATCGCAGTTTACTACCAGTCATCAACACCACTGATAATGTTGGCAAAAATACGGCTTCCGAACGACATAAAACTTCCTGTTCTCTGCGTGATTGTGCGTCAAGTATCCATAGTGTTAGAAAATGTAGAACCTAATCGCAAAAAGCGCAGCCTCAGGTGCAAACGCCGTTGAAAGTGGAAGACTACACATGATGGAATTGTTTGAAGCAAACCTTTCACTGAATCAGACTAAACCGCTTCTGTCGCACGGACAAAGGTAAGTAGAGAGTGACGAATCTCAATTGTAATTACCCTAAATCTCATTAAAATATTGCCCGATCGTATTAACTGGGAAGAACTGTATATACTTTTCGATAGCTTTAGGTTTCTCAGACACATTAATTAGTGTCCGCAATCTAGTGCCAATCACCGACATACATCGATTACTATCCATTCCACACCTGTGTAACCAAATATCGCACCCATTCACATGGTCCGGGACCAACGGCTTTACTTCCCTTCCGAATGAAGACGTGACCAGAGATTGAACCCAAAACAATTGGGGTGAGAAAGCAGTCACGCTTACCACTACACCACCGGCACCGGCTGTTAAATGAATTATCAACATGAAAAACGTCATCAAGATAGCCTTGTAACATGCTACAACTGCATTGTGCAAACATAATATAAAGTGACATTTGTCGCAGAACGGCCAGGCGCCCACTAATGTGGCAGAGGTGTGACATCTGCTAGCATGTTTTATGATACCACATCACCAACAGTCTGGCCTACAATTCTTGCGTTCTGAATCAAAGGGGCCTATCTGCAATGATCGATTATCTTCATCGATTGTTTTATTAATTATGCCAACAACATAAATGGTAGCGTGTATCGCAGCATATTCTTGCATATTAATATTACGGTATTAATTTCTAACGTCCAGAATCATAAGCACCTAACTACGATGATTGTTTCTCTTTGAATTACAACAGTTAAGCGAACCAAGTTTTCCGAACTTTGTCCAGTAAAGTGCTGTTAAAGGTTATATTGGCTAGCAAATGCACCATCAAACGTACCGATAATTGTTAACCCAGCTGATTTATTAGCGTTAGTGAAAATCGATCATTGCAGTTAAGCCCTTATTATTCAGAACTCTAAATATGTTTTCAATATACAGAATGATCTATATTGTATTATTGAGATTGATCAACGAATAAATCATCGATCGCTTCTACTGCGGAACAAAAAACATCCAAAATAGGAAACCCTCAGTAAAACTACGAAAGAGCTTACTAAATAGCCTTACGGGTAAAATTATTCTGTAAGCCCTTTGCTGCCTTTCGGTCTTTTAAGGTAATTCTATTGAATAAATCTCTTTGTAGTTGGAGTAAAAATTAGCTCGGTGATTTGTTTATTTTACGAAGAAGCAACGTAAACAAACAGTTGTTTAGCTTAGTGAAGATTAAAGTTTTCCTTCCTAGCAGTGATTTTCTAGCCTATGTTCAGGAAATGTCTTCGAGATCTCAGCGAAGATTAGAGAATGCAAAGCCGACTTAATGCTGACGTGCAGGCATCATTAAAACTAGAGAAGAGTATTTCATTTTGTTTTCGTGTGGCATACAGCTGATTATCTCACAAGACGGTGCTGGTTCATGAAGCTTATTTTGCATTCAAAACTGTTTTCACTGCACGCGGGATTAGCCAGGATTGATGACGCCTTCAATGCAAACAGTACATTGTTTTCGGTCTATTTAGTCTTTTGCTTGCGTTCTTAAAGCCGATAAAGGAAAAACCACATAAGCCGAACATCAATATTCAAATGCGCTTTGCCCTTCTTGGGACAACATGAGAAGACAGTTTACTTGCGGCTTACGGGCTTGGGATTTCGTGTGAATATAAGTGTTTATCTTTCATCATCAGCTGTGGAGAACACCCATATAGAATGATGGGAAGATGACAGATCCAACACATGTTTTGCTTCAGATCCTTTTATACACATAGCTTTTCTTTGTAGTTGGCATTTCGTTTATACCTTTATTATGAATGCCATGTTATTTACTCAAGTAGAAGCTGTAGAACAATTCGCCACTACAAAGAATGCGATTTTTGTTATTTTGCGATTTAAAAGACTTTCTTCAGATTAGAATTGCTCAACATATCTGTAAATGCGATTCTTGAAGGGTTTCCACAATTCATCGGTAAATTAAATTCCTTAAAACTTTCCTTATAATTCCGTCTCAGAGCCCAACTGTTACAAGCAACATTTGCTTTAAAACATTTCACATATTGTGTTATATTATATCACATTTATATGAATCAAATATTTATATACAATGCAATAAATGGAACTTAGAATGCAATTTATTAGCAAGGATAATCATTCAGTCACTCTCGTGATAACTCGAAGTGTCTTTTTGGATTATATGATTTACGCAAGAAACGCTGCATAACTGAGCGTAATTCCTATGAACAATCCACGATGATGAATCCAAATTCAATTCAATTGTTTAAAATATATAATTTTCCTGTAAATTTTATTACTTAATTCGATGTTCAACTCACTTGAACTGCGAAATGGACGAGCCGATATCTAGTCGTAGCTCACTTTAAAGTCATTTGAACTACGACCACCAGATCGGGGATGATTTGAATCCACTCACGTGAACCGTGTTTTTTGTCTTTGGACTTGAACTGCGATTTTAACGTTCAGACAGTTGATAGATGTCCAACTATCTGTATTCGCATTTAAGTGACTTGAACGACGACCACTAGATCAATGGTGAGTTGAATCAGCTCACTTGAACTGTGCATTTTGGCGTTAAGAGCAGCCATTTCTCTGCGCAAACATAACAGGATTGAAATTTCATTCTTCACCATTGGATGTAACAAAAGCTGCTCACATGTGGTCTATAATTCTTCTGTAAAAGTTGAAATGAAAATATAAATAAATCTTTCATAAAACGGCCTACGACTGCGAGCAATCCATTCTCATTCGCCGCTGTTTATTGCCACTTTATAACCACTTTATTTATTGCGCAATGTCCTTTTTCCTCCAGTGCCATAAATTCAAATTCACTTACTCTCTCCTTCCAAGCCGGGACCGAAGGAAAAACCAAAGGGAGAAAGAGCAAGCGCGCGAAAGCCATAAAGCAGCATGCTTCCCGACGCCATTGTGTCATATACTTACTGCGATTCCTTTCGGTTAGGTTAGGTACCTTCCAACAACGAACTGAGACAGTAGTCGGTGTATGGTCTCCGTGTCCTGAGATCTGGTGGCCTCTCTGCGTTTAATTTTCCTAAATGATAATGTTTTTCCGCCGAAAAGACCATTTCAATTGCACTCGTTCCCTCGGCGGGAGCCATGGCTTCGAAGCTGGTGCGTAAATTTATTTCATCTATCTCCATAAGACACTGGCAGACATTAATTTAGAAAATAATTACCCCAGACGTGGCAGTAAAATAAAATATTATGTTAAGTGGTTCCAATGGGCTTGTTGTTATCGTTGCCGCACGCCGTGTCCGAAGTGGCGGATTAATCAACTTTTATGTACATCCGATTTTTCTGCACCAAATGTTAGTTTCGGTGCTGACATCTCTAAATCAGCTGGTTTTTAAGTATTCTGCCGGAGTAAATTTTTGGTGCGTTTTAGTATGGAGAGATTTTGGCTCTTCAGAGCCTTAACCTATTATTTGTACGGACATTCATCATAAAATTTAATTCAAATTTCCCCCGATTGAATATTTTAAGATGAACCGATTTAGGAATGTGAGTACCGAAACTAACTTTTGGCGAAGAAAAACTCTATGTAGATAAAAGTTGATTAATCCGCCATATCGGACACTGCGTGTGCCGTTATGCTATTTCATCTGCTGTATTGTTCTGTTGGTGAAAGGGATGAATTGACGGTTAAATTTTTGTAGTATTATTAACTCAAACGTTAATTTGCTTGTACGTATTGCTGAAACTAGTAACTATTACACTTCAAATGCGAGCCTATTTTTTAATTTAGTACGTTTATTTGAAAGACCCAGCCGCGTTAGCTTTGTGGAGCAGATGTGACAAAATTTACTTGTGGTCTCCAAGAAGATGGTCATCTTGAACTCTTACGAGAGCTCTTAGTCTGGAGCGAATGTTCGGCAGATCCTGTCTTAGTCAGCTGAGCCCTCCGCTGACTCGTCGATCGCTGCTTTTGCACATGATTCGGGACCGCAACGCTCAGCTCTGCCAATTTGTCGGTATAGACGTGATACTATATCTTTTATATCAAACCTGTTCCATGTGGTTCTTGTGCAAACTTTCCAGATTCTGCTATTCGACTGTTTTCATTTCCGATGGCTTGTCGATGATTTCCTCTTCTAGTACCTTGATGGCTTGCTCCTCTATATCGTTTGATACCGCTCCTATTCCAACGATTCCTGCAAAGGTATTGGAATGAATTTTCTCTTGTATTCGTTTTTTATGTTGGTTCCGGGTTTTCACGATGCCCTTCCGATTAACACTAAAAGCACTTGTTCTTGAGTCCACAATAGAACAATGTCCCTTTCCTATTTAAGAAATGCAACGTCGGTGCAATTTCATCCTCGACATCGATGTACACCTCACACACCAGTGTACATGTTCTCAAGACTCGATTCCGCCGGGAATTTTTCACAGATTGTGCGTTTCACCGTTCTATATTTACCAAGCTTCAATGATAATAGATCGTTGGCCGTTATTTCTGCTGCGAGATCAAACACCCATACGTAGCGGGTGACATCCGCATCTCCATTGATTTTTCGTTAGCATAGTGAAACTTCAGGGTATTCGTCTCTTGCTTAAACACTTAAAAATTATTACAGACTACGGTAATTTTACTAAACTTTCAACAGCTGAACTGTTCGGTAAAAATCAGGTAAAGGAAAACTTCACCACAATGGCAAGACTCGATTATTTAAATAAGGCTGACCGTGGTTTGAAATTTATATTTAGTGAAACAGCTTTTGAAATAAGGGTCAAAGTTTTGCCGAACGCTCAGCTGTTGAAAGTTCGTTTAAAAAAAATCCGAAGTCGGTTGTATTTTCTAAGTGTGAAGTCGCCAGATACTTGAACTTGATATTGACACATTTGTTGTCTGATATCATGTAAGTCGTTTCAATTTTCAATACATCAGAGTCAATTGATTTACGAAACCGGTGATCTTCAACCAAGACGGCCGAGGAGCGCCTATTGGGAAACGAAACTGCACCGTTTTAACAAACATTCCACGCATTTCAGTGATTATATTCCATTTCTGCTATCAATACTACGTCAAACGAGTGCAAGCAGCCAAAAACAAAACGCGCTACAACAATGGCATTTGCAATACAATCTGACCGTGTGAATCAACTCCAGAGGACCACATTACAAACCGATACGTCATTGTTGGCTGTAGGCAAGCAACTCAATTGCGAGCCTATTAAAAATGTTTTGAATCAAAATAATCTGATATTTTCATAATTCTACACAATTAACTAGGTATAAACAATAACAAATTTCTCATCGAAATCTACGCAAACTACCCACAGCAAACATGTAGTGTTATGTTGGATCGTGGCAAACAAATATGAAATATAATTCAATAAGCTAGCATTTTATTGTGACATGATTTTTTAGTAGCTCTAGTTTTGTAAGTGTTAGATGCTATTTCCTTTTAATACCATGTAACTATTTGACCAAGACCATTTGCAACTCATATTTCCTAACGTCTTTCGGTGAGATTTTCCCTGCTGTACAATTCTCAGCTAACTATTTAGGATCATGGCAAAGATCGGTCGACTACGGTGGGCTGATAAATGGCTAGACAATATGTAAGAAAGAGAGGACACACTAGATACCCTGTTTTTTTTTTTATTTTGGATACATCTCAGTGGAAAACCATAGCTTGATAGGGTTTTCATATAAACTCACAGAGAAATATCTTATGTATCGTTATGAATGCTCTAAACCTTCCATTCCAGATTCGTGAAAGTAGGTTTTTTTCTGAAGTAGTCCAAAATGCATTTTGAAAAAATGAAGGAGACTTGCTCCCTTTTTGTTTACATGCAGAGAGAGTGGACTCAGGTACTTTGAATATATATATTTTTATAATTTTGTTTAGCCACTGACATGATCTTTGCTTGTCTTTAAACAGGAAGCAAAATTTCCCTCAAGTTAAATTTTATGGAATTATGGAATCATAAGATATTATGATAATATTTTTTTACTTTGACTATATGTTTAGTATTACTTCTGCGTGAAGTCAACGATTTACATAGTTGAAGATGCTAATTTCAAATAACAGTCTAAAGTGGTAATTTTTATTCGATAGATGGAGGAGATGAAAGTATAGAGTTGATAGTTCCGTTAGAGTACGGCAGTGTGAAAATTGCATATAGATAGTCGATTAGTAGATCGATTTATGAAAATAATTAATCAGTTAACTTGTACATTGAAGATGGAAATCTAATCCCATGCTTATTCTATGTGGTTCTTTGTGCAATTTCACTGGCTCTGATAAGTAACGAAGTAACAACTACTGTTACTTCGTTACTTATCAGAGCCAGTGCAATTGCACAGAGAACCACATAGAATAAGCATGGGATTAGATTTCCATCTTCAATGTACAAGTTAACTGATTAATTATTTTCATAAATCGACACCGGCCACGTCCTCATGGCCTTTAGAATCATTAGTTTGATAATCGTTGTTACTAGTGACCGCGTTCACCTCTGCCTCACCATAATTGCCACAGGGAGGATAGTTGTGTGTTAGTGGAATGGGTTATTTTCAGATCATAATTCACTGTTGTATTGAGGCAATCAGTAAAAGCACCACTCACTGAATTATCACACATTTTAAAATCGTCTTATACCGATTGACTCAAAATATTATTTTGAAATCACAAAGTCCCACATTAAACAAACCATACAAAAGAACTTTTCGTACTTTCGTGTATTGATCCAACTTGTTTGCAGAAAGTTATTAATTATTGAATGCTCAGCATTTATTGCCCCCCAAAGTCGCAAGCTCACTGGTCCCTTAAACGCCTGTAGAAATACGCAAAGCACTTGGCCAAATGGTTAATACATTTCACACAGGAGTCGTATCGATTTTCGGTTTTCGATGTTCCTTATTCGGGGCCTCATAGCCTAGTCAGTAAAGGCACGGTATTACCAAGTCGGAGATGGCGGGTTCGATTCTGGACATTTTCTCGACTTCCCTGGGCGAAGAGTATCATTGTCTTTGCAACACGACATACACATTCATGCATGGGTATTTTCATCGAAAGCTCTCAATTAATAACTGAAGAAGTGCATTTAGAACACTAAGTTGAGAACATATAATTAGCTAATATGCACTAAGCAATAGGCTTGAAATGCGAATAAGAAGAAAGAAGAAGAAGGTGTTCCTTACCCGAGCAAAGTCGGATATCAAAATACTATGAAAATTATGTCTAATTTTGTTTTTGAAATCATGTTGACAACATATTTTGATATGCTATTTTGTTAATTTCTGTTGAATTTATATATTGATATTGTTTTGATATTTTCAAAAATATTATTTAAAACATAATTTTTCGTAGCTTGGTGCATTTCAAATGAAGCAAATGGTAGCCTTTATTGTTTTAGAAAGTCAATTAGAGAAGCAAGATGGAACAATAGAAATATTTTTAATGAATGCTTCGGTAGTTTCTTAAATTGTGGTTAGATAACATGTTGTTAATGAAAACTGATGTAATCGTTGAAAGAATGCGTGATAGAGTGATTGAGGATGTGAATGATTGAGAGGATGAATGCAAGAGTGAATGAGAGAGTGTAACCCCGAGTCCACCGCGGGTAAACGGTTTTTCTAATACTAGAATGTAAGTTAGGTTAAGATAGGTTAAGGTTTGAATAAGGAAAAAGGAACAAAAGTGAAGTTTTAACGAAAATGTCAATGGAAGAAAAATGTTAACTGTAATTGTGAACCAATGGACAAACTCTATTTTAATCATAATTTGAATAAAAAAAAAAAAAAAAAAAATAAAAATCTACATTTATTTTTATATTTTTTTTTTTTTACGAGTCAATCAGGTTTTTTATGAACATCACAAAGACAATTATGATTCTTACAGTGTTGTTTTACAACATTTATTGATATTATTCTGTGAATTGAATTTAAAAATCGATATTAAATTGATTGCGTCCAGTTTGTCTGTAATACTTATACTAATACATTGTCGAATATTGCAATTTAACTTTCGTAGTCGGTTTCTTAGCTCTTATTTAAATATGTTGTCATAAATTTTATTAATTATCAGTTCTCTCCCAATAAAATAAATAATTAACATCAATCGTTCGTCATATTTTAACTTTTGTTATTTGTCTATAATAACAAAAGCGATTCATTATATACCTTCTTGTAATGTGTACCACTGGATGATTATTTCCAATTCTGTACTTTAATATGGCAGCATTCGCACTTTATTGACAACATTATTTGATTTTGAATCTTGATATCAACCAAAAGATTTCAAAGCATTCAGATTATTAAATTTACTATCATGATATCAAAATAATAACTAATTAAGTTTTTTTATTTTTTTTTGTTTTCGTATCATAGTTATAATAACATATTGATTACTTATTTTGTTTATTATTAACGAAATTACTAACATCAAAACGCATACATGGATTTGTTATCAAGAAAACATAATTTGTTATCTTTTAAATATCCTTCATATACCATTTAGATCTCAGTTTTGTTATGATTACTGTTAACTCGACCACACGGTAGGCAAAATATGTTATCACAAACGCTTATATCAAAATATCAAATTAAGTTTTCATTTTGTTTTCATTCGCTGCTCGGGTATGGTTTGTCCAACTAACAAAACCTCAGTTATGGACAATATTGAGCAATGGGTGATTTTTTGGCAAGCAAATATTCCGTTTTTATGGTTTCCTATACAATTTTCTTATAGTTTCACAATTAAAATATCGTTTGAGTAAATCATTGAAAACTAATGAGTAGCGTTTAAGTTTTTTATCTCACTTCGAGGTCTTGATCTTGGCCTTGGACAAAGTGCTATTTTTGGGTCATCACCATGAATAACATAAAAGATAGGAACTTATTCCCAAACACAGAATGGAGTATCTATATTGTTCAAAAAGGTTGGATAAAATGTCGATGACGAGAAATTGCTTAGAAGTATCTATATAAAAACTATACATGTAGCATAAACTTTAAGAGATAAATAGTTGATGTCTTCTACAAAAACGATTGTCTTCATATTATCTAAATCATTGCAAAGACACCATTTTGCTATTTCGAATTTCAGGAAAATTCCCTGCTAGCTCGATTCATCATGAAAAAGTTAAACTTAAAATACCGAGATTGGTCACTGTTGGTTGGTTGGTTAGAACAAAATTGTCTTTATTAAATTAATCGTACGGTACAAGTTTCTATTTTTTCGTTGATTTGATTTCTGTCGATCTTGTTTTCCGTGCTGAGCATCAATGCTACCCACACCAGCGGCGCCAGTAGTGTAGTGGTAAGCGTGATTGCCTCTCACCCCAACAGGCCTGGGTTCAATCTCAGTCGACGCCACCGGGATGCTCTGAGGCATAACATCTCTGATCACACCTTTCTTCGGAAGGGAAGTAAACCCGTTGGTTCCCGGTTCATGAGTTGATGGGTCGATAGGTTGTGACTTTTGCACGACCAGACACTCCCGGGTAATTAGCTCAGTAGCATGAGACCCCACTCCCGGGTAATTAGCTCAGTAGCATGAGACCCCTTCTTCAGCTTTGGGAGAATGGCGGATTTGGTGGCGTTCATCAGCCACATACGGCCCAGCAGGCGTTGCTGGCTCGTTTGGCTGGCAGGAGTCTTCCGTCGTTGATGGCATCGGCTGACCGTGGTATGGCCATCTGGTCAAGCCGAGACGGAACCCTCCTAGGCAATTAAGGCCACCGGTCTGAGGGAATTGTCCCTGACGGACGATCGAGTATCATTTACTATTAATCTCGGAAGCCATCTTGACTTCCGAGCCGAGCCGACCGTTTTATTTACGGTACGAGGTCCTATTATAGGGTAATATTTCCGTTAGGTTGTCTGATAACAATAATTTAAGCCTATTTACCTGAACAGAGGCAGTCCGACCTTCCAGAAACCCCACAAGGGGAGGGGGGGGGGTGTACACTAAATGGCACTGCACTTAAAAATACTGGTCTTTTGCACACGGACGCCTGTTTGTTTGTGGTCAATCTTCCACTGAAAGATGGCCTCTTCAATATCTCCAATCATTATCATTCTCCCTCTTTTCGCACAACCATTTTTATGCGAGATGTTGTATAATAGTTTTTTCCCTTCGTAACGTTTTTGTTCTTTCCAGCAGCACAAACCCTCTCGCTCTTGCGTGTGTCTACTGTTTTAGGTTTAACAAAACGTGAATTTTCCAAACAACAACAATTCATATAAACGAAAATCCACGGATTGTAACCAACTGGTTACAAGGTACACTCTTAAAATTCGACAAATTGTTATGGGCGAATTTCCATGTAAAATTCCACATGATTATCATGTGTCCACACATAACCAGAATCCACTCAGAAGTACACATGAAATGTATGAGTCAATAGTATTTAAGTGGTTACACATAAATTGTATCTCTACACATAAGAACTATGTGTCCGCCACAGATATAGGGTTAACTACCCCATTTCCGGCATATTAAGCACAACCCGCACTTATTCTTTCTTAATCTTGCGTAGTTTAGCACCACATGGAATGTTTTTATTACCTATGGCTTCCAAATTTATTTACCTTTCTTTACGTACCGTACAATTTGATTGAAACAAATTGTTGAGATATTGTTAAAAGTCTAACACTGCTTCTTGACGCCAAACTCGGCCTACGGATTCTAAACTCGGTCTAGCGCATTGAATCGCCAATGGATTTACTTCGGTTTATCGGATGAAGATAAAAATTGATTCAGCCTCTTTTGTTTTTGAGAATAATGGGTGCAAACATTCACATCACGCGTTCTTATTGACTTCGTTCGATAGCATTTGAACTAAAGTATAATTTACCTGTTAACGCCAAAATCATGGATTTATTTTATTTTTTCTGCTTGATAGGCCCAAAATGGGCGCTTAGGTCGATGTAATTCTCTACCCTATCATTTGTTTATCAGTGTTCACTCAGCTGTCGACAGAAGCGATCGTCTGTTTACTCGGCAGCAACTATTGTGTGGTCCTCCTCATTGTTCTTTCAGTCGATGCGTCGTCGACTTTGCAAAGTAACCGTTTCGTGATGAATAGTCACACATTTGCGTCCATTGCTATAATGGAAGCGCTCTGACCCTCGTTGGTGAATCTGCCACACAAGTAAACCACTGGAAGCGGCTCCCGTTCTGGTAGAGGAGGCTTATTGGATAGCGGAAGATAAAATGTTTATTGTGTTGTACCTTTTGACTATAGTTTTAAGATGTATTGTATAGTGAACAAGAATCCTCGGCTCTGTAAAGTTAATTCGGTTGAGCCTTATTAAATAAATTAATAATAATAATAAAAAAAAAATGTTTATCACATTGCAAACATTCATGTGTGGGATAAATAAAAATAATCATTGAATTTTTATTAGTGTAGGTTTCAGGTGTGGGAGCTGCCTCGCTTGCGTCGGTAGCATTGCATAGCATAGCAGCACGGAAAACAAGATCGAAAAAAAAAACAAATCAAGGAAAAAATAATAAAAATAACGTTACATTTATTTTGGTAAGTAGCTTCAGCCCTGTAAGATTACCAAAGTGCGAGAAACTGGATTGCTGCGGTGGTTTGTCGGATCGTTGATTATAATGTAATAAAGATGGCGTGAAAGAGGGAGAGCGGATGAGTAAGAAAGAGTGTGATAGACACTCTGAAAAGCGACACGTAAAATCGCAGCGGTAGATCAACCCGTCGAAATGATTTCATTCCATTCAGAAAACATTTTGAGTGTCTGATGGTGGGTGGTGTTTCTCAAGAGGATGAACAAGTAATTAAAAGAAACCGGCTGAGAGTGCTCCTTCAAAGCAAATATAGGCAGCGGTCATGAGTGCAAAAAGCCAACCAATGCAGCATACTCATCTCACAGCTTGGCATCACCCTCGTTTCTGGTCGATGAGACGTGCGATGAAGTCGCTTGTCTGAAACGCCAAAAGTGGGGAATGATTTTTTGATCAAGCGAGAAATAATTATCCCCTTGTCTGATTTAATTACGTTGTTATCCTCAAAAAATCGTATTAAAAACGATGATTGAAGCAAAACGATAACGAGCGCACAGTGGGTGAAGATCATGTCGCCCATGGTTGAATAATGAATTAATATGTTTGCACCAAAAACAGGATGATATCTTTTTTTATCAATTTCACCACCTTACACGAATGTAAATATCAACATAGACATTAGTGAACTGATTCCTTTGTGGACAGTAAATGGAAAAGGGGAGCTGTTTTGGTGAGTGTCTACGGTCAATACAATTTTTATTTAAAGTTTATATGTATGATTGTCCACGCAGAGGGAAGGAATCTGAAATCTCGTATATATATTTAATCTAGCTCGGTAAAATCTCCAACAGCCGATTACCTCGGCATTTACTTTTGCTGATTTCTCTGCAAAATATCTGTTTGTTAGCTGATATCTCATCAATATTTTATTTGTTTGCTGAGTACTATTAGTACTATTCGGCTGTTGGAGCCTCCGCGAAAAAAATTTAGTTTGTACACTTCTCCACGTAGTTTTTGCATAGCCCCTTAGTAGAAAAGACGATCAAAATTAGAAGTACTATACCTTCTTCCTCTTTTCTGTCAACTGCATCTTCACGCTTGCCCTCATCTTAGTAACCTTTGACCACAATTTTATCATTCATACCTAACGACTGAAAACTAGGTTTTTGATTCAGTCGCTAATTGGTTGGTTTTTAAATTTAGGATTGTTTTTTTTTTGTCTAAATGTTTTCCAAATTTCGGTCAGAACTGTTTGTAATGATTAAGCAGAAAATAAAGAGCCTGCGATGATTAATGAAAAAAAGTAAGATGTCCTGTCTTGTCTTAGGTTAATACAAACATGCAACATTTACCAGTTGGGTGTATAATTTGTGTTGTTGTTAGCACAATAATTTTCCATATACTGGGAAGTCCAGAAATTGTCCATCCCGTACCCCATGGTGGATCAATAAAACATTTAAAAAAATCACTCACAAAAATCAAATTTCTCTGAAAGAAAAAATTTGGAATATGCGCCAATTCAAAAATCCAATTGCCAAATCTCATTTTTATTTTGTCCAGCTGCTAGTGGTAAACAGGGCCCAACAAAGTCACTTTCAATCGATTATCGTCAAGCGACGACGAAGCTGTCAATCATCACTTTCAATTGAAAGTCATTCTGTCTTCTCTTCGAGCAGATGCTCTTCAACATCAACATAACCACTTTCGATCAGTTTCCATGCCATGTTTGTATAGCCTTGACTAGTGTTCATTTCGTCTTTCATTGTCAAATGAACTTACTTGCGCAATCGATTCAAATTCACGCAGTTTTTCTGACTTTTGTTGATTGTTCACTCGGTTAATTTTAACGCATGCTCATAGATCTGTGCACGTGGATGTAAAATTTATCATTGTCGGGTGGTTTGTTTTCCCACCACATTTTGAAATCAAAGATGGCGGCTTCCGATGTCAGAAAAAGTGGGAAATACTGTCAAATACCCATTAATAATGGTACCGTGCCGATTCAAATTTCGGACACTTAAACTCGAATTTCGGACACTTTTAAAAGTTGATTATCTCTGTCGAATATGATCCACATGTCTTGTAAATTTTAAATTTTTTTGACTAGTGCCCTCCACGATCATCTAACATTATTACTTTGTTTCTAACTGGATGTAATATTTAATTAAAAATGTAAGTGTCCGAAATTTGAATCGTCCGAAATTTGAATCGGAACGGTATTTAAGTAATCGGCATGTCATCTAGAGGCCGGAAATGGATGTCTGGCGCCATTTTTAAATCCATGATGGCGGCTTCCGATTTAAGAAAAAAAATAGGAAATACTGTCAAATACCCATCAATATGGGTAGTTTCTTAATCGGGGTGACTAGAGATTGGAAATAGATATGCGACGCCATTTTGAAATCCAAGATGGTGGCTTCCAGATTTAGAAATAGTGGGAAATACTAACAAATACCCATCAATATGGGTATTTTTGGAATCGGGATGTCGTTTAGAGAATGAAAGTCGATGTCCGACGCCATTTTTAAATTCTTGAAATTTTTGAAAAAATGGAAACTTCTATCAAATATCCATACATACAGTTTTCAATCAGGGTAATGTCTAGAAGCTGGAAATCAATATCCGATGCCATTGTGAAATTCAAGATGGCGACTTCCGATTTGAGAAAAAGTGTCAAATACCCTAAAATAAGGGAAATTTTAGAACTAAAATATGGGAAATTTTCAGAACGTAGATGCCGAAAATCGATGTCAGACGCCATATTTAAACCCAAGATGGCAACTTCTGGTTTCAGAAAAAGTGGGAAATACTGTCAAATATCCATCAATGCGGGTATTTTCAAAACTCCAGCTATGTCTAGAGTCCAGAAGCCAATGTTTGACGCCATGTTAAAAGCTAAGATGGCGACTTTTGTTCAGAAATAGTGTGAAATACTGTCAAATATCGATCAATGTGGATACTTTAGGAATCGGAGTGACATCAAGATGGCGGCTTCCGATTTTAGGAGAACTGTCAAATACCCTACAAATGGCGTCGAATATGCACGCGTCGTCCCAGTTCCGAAGATGCCTATATCTTAGGAGATTTTACATTTTTTTTCTGAGCCCGATGGCCGGCATATTGGATTCCAAAATGGCGTCAGACATAGATTTTTGGTACCTTCGCGTCGTCCCCGTTCCGAAAATACCCATGTTGTAGGGTATTTGAGACTTTTCCTTATCCCGGTGGCCGCCATCTTGAATTCGTTAATTTAATTTTCGTTTAATATAAAATAACATTTTATTACTACATAGTCCAGATTACATCCCTATCAGCAACCGATATTGTGTGGATACTATCTGGATACTATATATCGATGCCTGACGACGCGACGCGTCACAAGTCGAATGATCCCCGAATTGAAGTGAAAGTGGAAAAAAAACGAAGGAAGCAGATTTCGAGTCATTCATTGCGTCAATTGAAACAAGTCTTTGCTTCAAATGAAATGAACTGATGCACTTGACGAACGAAACAAGCGATAGTCAAGTCATGTTTGATAGGAGGAATGTTCATCGTGACTCGGTAACAAGGAACACAATGACTTACACGAAAATGATATTGCTCGAAATGAAGCGATTCTGCGGAGAGTTCATTTTCTTTTCTTTGTTTCGAAAATGCAGAACTCTGGTGGTAAGTAATAGAAATCACAAGTTTGACCCTCTTCTTCTTCTTCTTCTTCTTCTTTTATGCATTTTAGGCTCATTGCTTATATTAGCCTATTGCATGCTCTCAACTAAGTGTTCTAGATGCACTTCCACAGTTATAAATTAAGAGCATTCGATGCCTGTACTATTTTTGCATTAGTATAATTGTGTGGCAAAGTGCGATCATACCAGGGATGCCGAGAAATTATCCAACCCGAAAAATTCCTAGACCGTACCGGGAATCGAACCCAGCCATCTCCAGCATGGTTGTGGTTTGTAGCTACGCCTTTACCGACAGAGCTAAGGGAAGCCCCTCATAACTCAAAGCAATGAAATGTCTAAGTCAGTATTAAAAAGTATTGAGACCGTGATTTGCACTCACGCTTGGGAAATCAGATAGATTAAAGGCGTAAAGGGTGATACGGTCAAAATTTGGTCAATATCAACTTGACGTATTTCTTTCAATTTTGCATTTAAAAAACCTGAACACCCCTCATTTTGAAGGCGTGTGTGTGTAGAATGTTGCTCCTATTTTGATTTTGGAATTCACTCTTCAGTTGTCAAAATGCCGTCCAAGCAAGAAGAGCAGCGTAACAAAATTTTGCTCGCGCATCGCGAAAATCCGAGCAAAGTTGGCAAAATCGCTAAAAGTTGCCAAATCAACCGTTACAAATGTAATTAAAGTGTTTGGGGAACGTTTGTCGACAGCCAGGAAGTCTGGATCGGGGGGAAATCGAAAACCGGAAGCCGCTGAGACGACAAAGAGAGTTGCCGGTAGTTTCAAGCGAAACCCTAACCTCTCTCTCCGAGATGCCGCAAATAAGCTGGGTGTATCGTCTACAACCGTGCATCGAGCCAAAAAACGAGCCGGACTATCGACTTACAAGAAGGTAGTGACTCCAAATCGCGATGATAAACAAAATACGACGGCCAAAGCGCGATCCCGGAGGCTGTACACGACGATGCTGACGAAGTTTGACTGCGTGGTAATGGACGACGAAACCTACGTCAAAGCCGACTACAAGCAGCTTCCGGGACAGGAGTTTTATACGGCAAAAGGAAGGGGAAAGGTAGCAGATGTTTTCAAGCACATGAAACTGTCAAAGTTCGCAAAGAAATATCTGATTTGGCAAGCCATCTGTACCTGTGGCTTGAAAAGCAGCATTTTCATAGCTTTCGGGACTGTCAACCAAGAAATTTACGTGAAAGAGTGTTTGAATAAACGTCTGCTGCCTTTCCTGAAGAAACACGGTTGTTCCGTACTGTTTTGGCCGGATTTGGCATCTTGCCATTACGGTAAAAAGGCCATGGAGTGGTACGCCGCCAACAACGTGCAGGTGGTTCCCAAGGACAAGAACCCTCCCAACACGCCAGAGCTCCGCCCAATTGAGAAATACTGGGCTATTGTCAAGCGGAACCTAAAGAAGACCAAAAAACTGCTAAGGGCGAGCAGCAGTTCAAGGCAAACTGGCTTTCTGCGGCGAAGAAGGTGGACAAGGTGGCTGTACAAAATCTGATGGCAGGGGTCAAGCGTAAGGCCCGGCAATTCGGATTTGGAAAAGCGGAAGCCTAACTGAATATTTTTCCTGAATTTTATACTAATTGAACTTGAAAAAGAAATTTAATTTGATTTTTTAAATAAACGATTTCACTGATTTACACGCGTTTTCCCTTGACCAAATTTTGACCGTATCACCCTTTATAAGAATCATCTCATGTTTTTTTTTTTTTTTTTCCTTTGGTTTGTTTTTTCCGTCGATCTTGTTTTCCGTGCTGAGCACCAATGCTACCGACGTGCCAGGAAGGCAGCCCCACACCTGGACCCTACACCTATCGATCCATCAACTCATGAACCGGGGACCAACGGCTTTACTTCCCATCCGAAGGAAGGCGTGATCAGAGATGTTATGCCTCAGAACATCCCGGCGGCGCCGACTGGGATTGAACCCAGGCCTGCTGGGGTGAGAGGTAATCACGCTTACCACTACACCACCGGCGCCGTCGATCATCTCATGTTGCACGATAATCATTCATAAGTCGCACTTCTGGGATTGGGTTGTTTAATTTAGAAAAATATGTCGGTTATTATCAATCATCTGAAAGGGTTTTGTTTTCTGAGCACAACGATATTTTTTTTGTCAATCCCACAGACTTCTATCTCGATTTTTGAATCAAGATTTGAAGCATACTAATGAATTCTCTGCTTGAAACTTAATTAACAAATTGATAGCTCACTCCCATACAAACTTCCACCGAGGAATGCTAAGATGGTGATTTTTGCTAATGTTATTGTACTTATTTAAAATAATTCCAGTGTAGCAAAGCTGATGAAATTTCGGATTTTGATTCCATTTTTGATGTAGATTGAGATTGATAAAGAGTATGCCTTTACCTCAACACCCCTAAAGTACCCAATTCATAAGTGTCTTATAAAATCAAAATTTTCCTTATTGAATTCATAAATTTATTTCCTTCAATGTAGGGCAGTTGTGGTTTAGATGGACAGTGGATTGTTTGACGGCTCACCTATTGATTTATGGGTTTAAATGCATTCTTTGTTTACGATATTGTATGCGTTTTAGGATACACAACAAAATTGCTTTTGCTGTGAATTGATGTAAATTTCAATGTGAATACACACTAATCGAGTCAGTACGGTTTTACTGAGTTTTTGAATTGCGGAACTGTTCGGTAAAAGTTAAAAAATCTGTGGAAAATTTATTAATGAGAAAATTTGTTCTAAACTTGTACATACTTAGTTCTGTTAACCCCATTTAATAATAGAAAATATAATTGGTCAATTTCATTGATTCTTTACGGATAACGGTCATTTGAATTTTTACCGACTTTTTCAGCAATTCAAAAACCCAGTAAAAAAAATACTGACTCCTGTAAAAAAAATCTTAGTGTGTAGGTTGTGCAGCACCAAAACAGTAAAATGCTTTCAACATTGCGAACGATCCTGCTCCTGGTTCACTTCTGCATTGTTTGATGAATTAAGTAATTAAATGTTGCTATTACGCAGGCGTGGATATGCGTTTTCCTAAATAGTTTATGATAATGCCAAAACAGTTTTCAATGTTCGGATTTTCTTAATTTTGTGGATGCCTTGAATATATGTGTGCAAAATAGATCCACTGTCACCGCCAATGATAACATGGTGAGTTTAGGATCCGCCTCTGTTGGCCTCCTCCCTCGGGGCTACCCGGCGGGACAGATTCAGACGTGACTAATGCGTTCTAGGATCCTCTTTATAACCTACAATAATCACACAATTTGTTCAATTGTTTTTATAACATTGAAACTTTGACGTTTCTAGACCATCCCTCCCAAGTAACAATTTTGGTTTTATGAGGGTTCTGTAGACCGTGATTTAGACTTGTAGCATGCTTTAAAACCTCGATAAAACTTGCAATGTTACTTGGGGCTCAACACATGCCCGGTTCACCACAATTTTGCACCATTTTTTTTATAAAAAAAAAAACGTGAGTTTAAGCTACAGAATACAGATACTACAAGCAAAATATAGTACTGAATTTTATGACGAAAAAACAATAACAATCCTTAAGGTGTCCGTCTTACCCCCAGTTCCCCAACAAAAATTCGCTTCGGTGACGAATCCCAATGGACTTTAACCACGTTGCAGCACTAAGAGTGATCGAAGGCAAATTAATAAAACTAACTCTTTCACTGGTTCCGATGACAATGATAATAGCAAATATTGGTGACCGGAGCTAGTTGTGCTCTTTCGAGTACCAGTCGAAGCTGATGTGGTGAATTACCACCAATACTCTTAAAGAACTACCTCGCGCAGTTGTATAAGAAACATGGGTAGATTTCTGGAGGTACTTATTAAGGAATATTTACCTAGTGCAGGGATAACCTGTTTAATATACATATATTATGTACTAGGTGGGGTGAAAAGTATCCTTCTTGACCACCAGAATGCGCTGCTACTACAAAAAAGGTTATGGTGCCTTGTAGTCCATTCATATTTAGGCAGACATGCCCAATTTCAGTGCATGTTTGCAAATGCTTGCTTGTGTAGGTGAAAGCACAGACAGAACACGAAATAAAAAAGGCAAAAAACCATTACATCGCCGGCAAGGTCAACTTCTAACATTCGCTGCGATGTTCATGAACAGAGGATGATAGGAACTGGAACTAACATTCATTGTAATAGATTTTTGGTTTGCGTGTACTTGACTAGCCTATTGGTCCCAAGCAAATCGATTAACGTACCCTATTCTATTCAAAATTCTAGTACTACACTATGTTTGTTTTGATTCGCTATGAAAGTTTGACAGATAAAATGAGGGGCTAGTGAATTTTTCTATGTTTCTAGCGATGCATCGATTAGCTTGGAACCGAAGATAGTACCAGAGCTGAGCCAAAAAGTATAGCACGTTTCTTCGGGACCTACTAGTCTTAGAGTTATTTCTATGGTATTACTGTGCATTATTGGAGCGTTTGAAGGTGGAAGTCGCTGCAAAATAGCCTCACATAAAGCGAAAAAAAAAATTGTTTTTGCAAGACAATGTGCCGGCACACAAGAGCATCGCAACCACGGCTAAAATCAATGACTTATGGCTCCAATTGCTTCCGCATCCACCGTATTCGCCCGATTTGGCTCCCTCAGACTTTTATCTCTTTCCATACCTCAAAAGATGGCTCATCAATAAAAAATTCAGCTCACGTGAGGAAATCATCGACGCCGCGGAGGAGTATATAGCAGACCTTCCGGAAAATTACTTTTCAGACGGGATCATGAAGTTGGAAAATCACTATGAAGCTACAAGGGACTATATTGAATAACATTAAAAAAAAAACATAAAAAAAATTCATTCCCAAGGAGGTTTAAATAAATTAGAGTTAAGGTGATCATCGTTTACAATGGACTTTCCGTCTTATATCACACCCCATAGGAGCTGGAGAAATGAAGACAGTCAACGGTGGGATTACACAGTTGGTTTCGATACACTGATGAACATTTGTTACGTCACAATTGCGCGTCACCTTTTATATATGCACATATCGGCGCAGGTTGCCACGTACAAGCTGCGGTGTTCTGCTACACTGCTCGATCGACGATGATGCACTAATTGGCTACTTCATTGCGATCTTTACTACTAGGATTGCTAGAATGCCCCACCTTGATTTGTTTGAAATTGGAAAAAGGAGACTACTTATAACTACTATTTACAACTACAACTAACCTACAACTACTATATACACCTAACTTAAGGGGAGGTTTACTTGAATTTTTTCAAAAAAAAATGATTTTTTTGCATAAAATGAAAGCTACAAGTGTGTAGAATATGTGGCCAAAAGGATTTTACGATCCGAAACATATTTAGCGAGTTATGGCGCATTGAGTGAACCTTTGTCATGCGCGCTGAGGGACGCTACAAAAACTTTAAACGCGTTTTTCTCGAAACCATATTTTTTATAACAACTTAGAGCATAGGGCTTGAACAAATGATCCGATTTACAATCGGAAAATTGCGCTTTGAAGGATACTATTTTTTGTATGGCTTATATCTAAAATGAAAAAAAAAAAATTGTTAGTTACTATTTTTTAAGCAAGGTAAAAAGGGGTAAAAAAAGCTTAAATTTTCAAATGTCCATAATTTGTTCATTTTTGTCTGATTTCGTTCTAGTTATGTAGGGGAATTTACGTATTCTCGTCAATCTAAGCAGCGTCCGAACTTCTATTAGCGATTTCTCAGCGTCCCACGCATACATGACAGGTTTGTTTGTTGACATTTATCTGCTGCTTGCTGTTCTACCAATTTCAATCGACAGAATTGATCAAAACGGGTTGAACATGTTTTTACAACGCTCCAAACTTCTCAGGTGAGTGTGACTATTGTCGGCAGTCTCTTTTTCTTTGGCACCCTTTCCATTTGAACTGCGTGTTAACCAGCTGTTCTATTATCGGCAACTCGAAATCAGCCGTATTTTGTAGTGTGTATATTTCATTTAAAAAAAAATATGGCAGAACAGGATTGCACAGTCGTAAAAATGTAATCAGATTGAAGCTGAAAAGGTAAGGAATCGGCTTAATATGTTCAGCGAAGAGTTTTGATGGGAAAATACAGTGAACTTAACGTTTCAATTTCGGTTGCCGAAAACAGTCAATGGGTGCCGAAGCCATAATTTACCCTATAAGCCATAGGGAATATTATCAACTTTAACCACAATAAAAAAATTTCATTTCAGTTCACCACCAGAGGGTGTGCACTCGAAGTTCTGCAGCAAAACCTGACTTACACTCCTCCACGCGAGCCGCCATTTTGTTTTTTTACCTTCAAAAAATTTCCAAGTATTCAGGAATAGTGGACAAATATAATTATCGAAACCGGAAGTTCGTATGTCTTTTCATTCTCCTGAAAAAAATTCCAAAGTTCAACTGTTTTTCAGCCAAATCCAAGTAAACCTCCCCTTAAGTTTTGGTAGCAAGGATTTTAATTTTTCATGTGTTTGCATAATCAGCAAAGGCGTTAAGGCATCATTGAAGTTCGACTTCTATACCCAGGGAAGTCGAGAAATTTTCCAACCCGAAAAATTCCTAGGCCGGACCGGGAATTGAACCCACCCAACTAACAATTTTCACACAGTAAACGCTTTACTCATTTCATTTATACAGCCTCAAGCTGTATTCAAACGTTCTACGATATGAGGCAACCTTTACTCAACCTCTATACAAGCAAATCTGGCGAACTTAGTCAGCTACTTATGGCTGTTGTTATGGTTGGAACAAGCTCTTACTGCATTTCTATTTACGCTTCTTTAGTGCTGATATCCTTCTGTTTAAGTTGTGTGCGAACTTGAAAGGCGCTTACCTTTTCCCGGTTATCCAATAATCACACAGCTTTCTCTTGAAGCTTTATTTGTTGGAGAAATTGATTGAGTTTATTTGCTATGAGGAGCAAATTAATCGACATTAGTTATAAACCCACCACCAAATTATTTACCCTGCTCCGGAACCTGGAACCGAACTCGAGACGATACGACCTTGACACTACCAACTTAGCTACGCCAACACTTTGAACTAACGGAAATAAATATACATGAGTGTCTACAATAATACTGTTGAGTAGAGGCTTTATAATAGTGCACATGAATCGCTTTTCTTGACTAGTTACTTCAGCTTTGTAAAGGAGCGGAGTAAGAGTTGTAAAACTTCACAAGTCTAAAAATAAACCTAGATGACTTTAAAAATGCTTCCAAACTAGCGCTAATACAGTTTATTAGCTGAGTACAGGTTGTTTAGTTGTTGAAAAAGCACTGTTGATATGTATGTTATTCAGCAAGAGTGGTTGGTTGTATAGAAGCCATCAAATGAGTAATATATTCCATTTTTTTACTTTGTTTTGCAGCTACAAGTTAAAAGTTGATTAATATTTGCATATTTAGAAGTGGTATTAGCGTTTATTGGCTGCTGTTTTTCAGTGCGACTGACAAATTGAATAATGGTTGTGAAAAAGTTGAGTAAACGCTCTCCAAAACTATTTTGCTAGCTTCTGCTTGTAGCTGTTTCTGCAACTTTTTTCAGCTACTTTACAGCACAATGCTGGAAAAGTTGGCTTATAAAGCTTAAAATGTTAGTTGGGCAGCCACCTCCTCCACCATGGTGTTGCTTTGTAGCTGCGCCTTTACCGACTGAGCTAAGGGAGGTCCACTCAGTCATTTCCCCTATATATTAATTTTAACCATGAAACATCCCAGTGTTGCGCATAGTGAACCTCTCAGTTTGATGGACACGAATCAGCCTATAATTTGACTGTCAGAATCGTTGTTTTCCCTCACGCAGAGCATTATTTAATTTTCTTTCGATTGCTTTCATTTTCGTCTCCACTTGTGTCTGTGGCTGAAGTGCCTGAGCATTGAAAGGGGCGGCGATAGACAGCAGTGGCAGTGCGATGAATGATTATGCGAGACGATCGGCTGGCTGGCAGTGACGACGTCGTCGTCGTCGTCGTCGGTGGCAACCTACTCTTAAGACCCCCTCATCAGCACAATCCTGGAAGTCAGTGTTGAATAAAAAGGTAGCACAGACGATGTCGAGTCGCTCAGTCAAGGTGGGCGTAGTCCTCTTATGTTCTACAGTATGTTCGTAGCGACTGTTTGATGTCTGCATGACTAGATGAGAAGTTGATAATGCGATGATTGTCTTGTAAAATTGCTTATAGCACACATCGCCGATGCACAACGGAAGGAGCCTCGGCTATTGATGTGCCATCAAGCAGTGCTACTTGTTGTTGCCCTTTCTGCTTGTCAGATCGTTGAGTCTCTGTTTGCACAAGCGGCGTACAAGGGTGTCGGAGAACAGTAGCGATCATTGATAGAAAAGGCAACTTGTCATGGAAAAATAACGAGCTCTGTATTTACCGAACGTACCCACTGCCGCGCCGTGTGTACTTATCGTCTATCGAAATCATTAGACCATGGCCAAGTGGTAGCTTTCTAGAGTCGCAAGTACTTTACAAATTAAGCTGAAAAACGTCGGCTGGAAATCAATTTGTGCAATAAGCTTGAGTTATTTCAACAGCGTTCGAACGATGATTTGATTTTAAAATTTGCTAATGGGCTGGTTTTCAAAAATCAGTATGAGTCCGGAAGGGTGTTTTGCTTAAACATGATAATTTGAATTGGAGCCATTACTATATATGAGTATTTTGACAATAATTGCAAACTATTCTATTACTTAACTGTTTTTTAAGCTAAATAATTATCAGGAAAGTAAAACAGTTCATTGATCAATCGTTTAGTCTGTTTGTTCGATAATAAAGTTATGCCATTGTCCCAATTTTCATATCCTCAAAAAAAAAATCCTTAACCCAAACTTGAACAATCCCAGAAATTCTATTAGATTTCTGAGATTCCTGTAAGAAGAAATAATTTGATCAAGTTTCTTCAGCGAGAACTGACATATGTTTTTGAGACATTTGACATTTTTAGACATATTTTTTTGTCCCAGTATTAGAATAAATTTGGAAAAATTGTTCACTTAACTGTTGTAATACGAAGAGAATCGATCGTCGCAGTTACTCACTAAGAATTATCCTTTGCGCCCTTGTAGGAAATAATAAAAGATTATTTTATGTAACTGGTTAACCTGGAGGGGGATAAGTTCAAACTATCAAGACATCACTGATCTTGTGATCACTGATGTGATAGTATTTCTATCTGTATTCAGTTGAGGATTCCTAAATTATTCGGATCTATAAACAAACATCATATTTTCTCACAACAACATGGTTTTGTCAAAGGATGTTGAACGACTACTAATTTGTTAAATATTGTATCATTTTCTATTAACACAATGGATAAAGGAAATTATGTAGAAGCATTACATACTGATTTTAGTAAAGCATTTGATAGAATTGATTTTTTTTTTAATTTATCTAAGCTACGGTTCAATCACGGGTTATTAAAATTGGTTCAGCCTAACTTGACTGTTAAAACACAAAAAAGTAAGATTTGAAGTTTGTCACAAGTAGTGAATGTGACAACTTGTGCGCTAAAATGTTCTCTTGGTGCATTACTGAATGAAGGTGGGTTATTCCACGCACTTTAATCAATCTGATATTGTTCATGCTAATGGTTAAAACAAACGAGTAGATATGTATACTTATTTTACCTGTATGTTCTAGGCAAATGTCAAAAATGTACAGCTTTTTGTAGATTGTAAAAACAAAACAAAAATAAATTGAACGAGAGGTTACGTCATTTCAACAGAATCCGTTAGCTGTTAAGCTAACATCCTACCAAAGCAGCACATTTCCTTCGAAATAAGTTGCTGCAACTTAAATGTGACTAGAATAAGTTGCACACAAGTATCCACAATTGTTAAGTGACAAGCGTGCTGCTAGAGTACCTCGCAAATAATTATTTGTTTCATCGATTTACATGACAATTTTGAAGAGCAAAGACGTTGAACAGGTAAATACAATTGTTCTCTGCCATGTTCATATCATAAATCAACTAAACGTTTCAAAATCATGTTTTAATTACAGAAATATGTATGTGCGGAAAAAAGGGAACTAGATGTTTAAATGTTGATAATTCCGCTAATTTGCATAAAAATGCTCTGAAAAAGGTGAGGAAAAGTTGTTCAGTACTACACACTTACTTTATTTCGATGGAAACCAGCAAAATTTTGCTGGATTTTGCCGAGCTGGATTTACAGCAATCAATCCAGCAAAAATGAACTTTGCTGACCTTTCAGCAATCTAATTTGACAGTTATTTTGCTGGATTTTCAGCAATTATTTTTATTGACAGCAGTAGGATTTTGCTGTACTTTCAGCATTATTTTGTTTTGTTTATTTGTTTTAACAAATGTAGGGGAAATGGCTCTAATATTGGCCTATGGATCTAAGATTGGGTCCATCGCTAAACATCTGCCATTTATCAATTTTATCTAGATGAACGCGTCATTGGGACGATACTGATAAATATTTTTGGTCGCTATTGAAAATTTAGTCGATAGCTGAATTTATGTATGGGCCCAAATTAGTGGCATTTAGGCCGACATTACATCCATTTCCCCTGTATTAGATAATTGATTTACAAAAGAAATTTTTTGTATTTATTAATACTGCAGCCTATTTTATGATATAGGCATGGGTGATTGATGTTATTTGGGATTAACACAATGTATGGATGAATGAACCCCATCAGGTGAGGGAACAGTCGGTGATCATTTCTGGATTGCTTTAGATAGCATCTAGAAAAGATACATTCATAATAGAGTTTATTTTGACTTACTTTAATGAGGATCTAACCACTCTCGAAGATGAATGTTTGCAGGAAATAGATAAATACTGTGTCAATAATGTTGTCACCTAACTGTTTACCAACTTGTGATGCACGTAAAAAAGTATAAGTCTAACTGACACATAGCACTTGCTTATTTTACAGGTTTCTAGCAATAAAAATACGTTTACTAATTTCCCGCACTTCAAACAAAGCGTTGCTGGTATCCAGTAAAAAATAGTTTTGCTGGACATTATTCAGCAATTCAAACTGCTGGAAGGCGAATTCAAAATTTGGTGTGTAGGTTCAATAAAAAAAAGGCCAAAAATATATGCTTAGGCAGCAAGTAATGTTCAAAAATTTGATCCTGGATTATTTTCCATGGGGCTGCAACTATATAGCAACTATGTTAAACTGCTATGGCATGTTTTCATTATGTGATTCATTGGTTAAAATTACTAAATAATTACTTCCAAACAGGGATGGAAATCATTCACATTCATTTCGTGCATTCATTACATTCATTTGCCTCTAACTTTTTTCATCAGCAGAGTTCCGTAAAATAGTGTTTGAAGCTTTTGTAGGCTTTGATATTAACTACATCTTTTGTAAACAACTCAAATTTTAATCTCTTATGCATGATGATTCAGAACGATAGGCACCCGCCATTGTTTTTCAGTGAATGTAAATTGCATTCACTGAAAAACAATAACATATTCTGCCAGCTCTATTTCATCATGCATAAGAGATTCAGATTTTAATTAATAACATAAGTTGTAGTTAATATCAAAAGCTACAAAAGCCTTATACATCATTTTACGGTATTCTGTTTATGAAAAAAGTTAGAGGCAAATGAATGTAAATGAATGCTTGAAATGAACAATTAATCACATATCAGACATTTTGCTCATTTCACCTCATTTTCCCACACAAACTCAGCCAATTTAGTCCAAAGCAACACTGATAACACTAGTTTACAAAACAACATAAAAAGTGTGAACTTTAGTGGTTGACCAACGTTTCTAATGCAACATCCTACGCTGAATTCAATGCCGTGGTCAGAAAAAAATAAAGTAGAGCCATTTTTGAGATATACAAAAATTTTGATTTTTTGAATTTTGGACAAAAGTACGATTACTAAAATGTCAATATCTTTGGAACTAGTGCACCAATTTTAAATCTTTTTTTTATGAAAGTGAAGCTAAATAAATTTGCTATCGTTCACAAGAATATTATGTCTTAATTAAAAATTTAATTTTGAAGTCATTTAAAAATTTACAGCATTTTTTTTTTATTTTTCCTGCGAATTTTCCATAAAAATCTTGTTTTAATCAACATTTTTAATGGGATAAAAAAATTCAAAAAATCATTCCATAATTTATTCTTAAATTCCATTAAAAACTGGAGAAAATGAGCCTTTAATGGATGAAATCGGTTGGAAATTGTCAAAGTTATGAATTTTTTTGTAAAATCATGGAAATTGAATGTTCCAAGATTGGCCGTTGTCCCGCTCCTAGGTTCATGCACCACTTCCAGTAAGCCTTTCTGCGGACGTGTACGCATACGGTGCATTTCACTAACACTACCAGCTGTCACGCAAAATTAAATGGGATATTTTCAACAATATAATTTACGCTAGTGTTTGTAAGACCGCTCGGCGAGAACCTAACGCAACCAACTCAATTTGACAGCTTTCTTTCTTTAACATTGCTTAACGATGTATACGACAAAACGTGAATTCAAGTGTAAAAATGATCCTCAAAAGTTTTGTTACGCGTGAGGCAACTATATATTTACAAAATCGGTCAATTTCACTGCTTCGTTGCAAACTGCATACAGGCTTTATTTTAAAATTGATCCTGGAGACTTTGACGAACCGTGGATTCCAAAAGTATTATGTAGTTCGTGCAAAACGTGCTTGGCTAGGTGGATGTCAGGCGCAAGGTAAATTGATTTTTTGAATAACTATCATATAAACAATTTATGTACAGCATGGTAGTGCTTTGTTCTTTCCTGATCGACATTATCTTACTTCATCTATTTTTGATAAGTGTTAATGTCTTACTTACTAACTCACTTATTTGTTATCTGTCAGTCGCTATTTGTCCTTTGACATGCCCACCATATGGCGTCGACCGTTTTGTCATGCAACGGATTGTTATTTCTGCTTGACAAAAGTTAAGCAACAAGGACGTCACAAAACAGTTGAGTATCCACAAGTGGCTTCTATGACAAAACCTGTTCCACATTCAAGTTCGGTCCCGTATCCTGTTTATCCAAAGCGGAAACGAGCGCCCTCTGTTGAATCGACCGTTACAAAAAGTGAGGAGGAATTCAAGGAGGAATGCGAGGAAGACTTCGAGGTGGAATTGGAAAGAAGCCCAAAACTGTTTACACAATCCGAATTTAATGATTTGGTGCGAGATCTCGACTTATCGAAGGGGAAATCCGAATTGCTGGCATCACGCTTGAAAGAACACAACATGCTGAGCAAGGAGGTCAAAATTTCTTGTCACAGGAATCGTCACAAGAAATTTGACAAAAATAGAATAATCTACAAAGGACCAGGCATGTTTTTGCCATGACGTAAACGGCTTGTTTGAAGAGTTTGGTGAGCCATATGATCCAGCTGAATGGCGTTTATTCATCGATAGCAGCAAGTTGAGCTTGAAAGCCGTTTTACTGCATCAAGGGAATGAGAAACCTTCTATTCCATGCCGTTAATATGAAGGAAACGTATGAATCAATGGCTCTATTGCTCAATTTGATAAATTACAATCTACATAATTGGAAAATTTGTTCCGATCTTAAAGTGGTTGCCATGTTGACTGGATTGCAACAGGGATACACAAAATATATGTGTTTTTTGTGTAAATGGGACAGTCGAGCTCGTAAGGAACACTACGTCCGAAAAGATTGGCCAAAACGGGATAATTTCACAATTGGTAAAGACAACGTTAAAAATGATCATCTTGTTGTAAAAGAACGCATAATACTTCCACCACTACATATAAAACTTGGGCTATTCAAAAATTTCGTCGAAGCGTTGCAAAAAGAAGGGCCGGCATTCCAGTACTTGAAATCAGTATTTCCAAATTTATCTGACGCAAAGTTAAAGGAAGGTGTATTTGTTGGCCCACAGATCAAAAAACTGCTCAATGATTCCGCATTCAATACAGTTTTGACACCAGATGAGGAAGAAGCGTGGAACTCGTTCCAGCGTGTTGTCACAACCTTTTTAGGAAATTTCAGACGCCCAGATTATGAGGAAGCCGTCGATGAATTGCTCAAAAATTATGAGAAAATAGGTATAAATCAAAAATATTGTGTTTGTTACATATAATTAATTTCAAATCCTTTTATTTCACTGAACACAGGTGTGAATATGTCTTTGAAGATACATTTCCTACATGGATTTTTTCCCGGAAAATCTTGGTGACGAGAGTGATGAGCACGGCGAACGTTTTCACCAACAAATGAAGATGATGGAACGTCGTTACCAAGGGTTTTGGGATGAAGCAATGATGAATGACTATTGTTGGTTTCTGATTCGAGAAACAAGTTCAAAACATCGAAGACAAAGTCATTCGATTCTCAATCATTTTTAATAAAACCTAAATAAATTTCTTTTGTATCAACTCGGTTTTAAATCCTGATATGCCTTAATCAAATTGATATGTAGAGAAAAGAATCTCCCATGAAAACTTTACATGCGATTTGGATGCTTACAACGACACCTAGAAAAGGAACTCTAAAGCTGTTGTATTTCAGCAACATTTTTAAGTGTTTTACAAAAATGCTCATAACTTCGACAATTTTCAACCGATTGTCGATTGTCTTAATGGACTTTAAGAATAAATTATGAAATGATTTTTTGAATCTTTTTATCCCATTGAAAATGTTGATTAAAACAAGATTTTTATGGAAAATTCGCAGGAAAAATAAAAAAAAAATGCTGTAAATTTTTAAATGACTTCAAAATTAAATTTTTAATTAAGACATAGTATTCTAGTGAACAATAGCCAATTTATTTAGCATCATTTTCATAAAAAAATATTTAAAATTGGTGTACTAGTTCCAAACATATTAACATTTTAGCAATCGTACTTTTGTCCAAAATTCAAAAAATCAAAATTTTTGTATATCTCAAAAATGGCTCTACTTTAATTTTTTCTGACCACGGCATTGAATTCAGCGTAGGATTTTGCATTGGAAATGATCATCACCTTACCGAGTTCAAAAATGCTGTAAACTAGTGTAACTAAATAAATACTTGATCAACCAGCATCCAAGGATTTAGAAATCTATCCATACATAGTGTTTTACACATCTCTTCGATACAGTTATAAGAAATTAGGACAGCACAAAGTTCAGATTTCTTTTTACTTTATTAATTTATAACAATTTAAATGTTGGGACCTTATTTGGTAAAGCTTTTAAGAATACTGATTGGAATATAATGTAATGAAATAAAAGGTTATATAATAATATAATGAAAGATGTTACGTACAGATTAATGGAAATGAAATTTAACTCGACGTGAACACGAAAAACGATGGAACGTCACGAGTCCGATATTCACTTTCAAAACCGCTTGTCAATGGCAACCCGCAGGACATAGAGCCAGTATGCCAGTCGGGGACGGGATTCAGCACAGACGGGATTCAAACGCACAGCCTACTCTCACTTACTTTATTCATTCTCTTATGGGAGACGAACAAATACTACACAATAGGTACGAAATTGAATGAATAAATGGTCTTCAAAAATGATCTACCTATGCCCATTCATTTTCTTCAAATCCTTGGATACCGGTAATTTACCGGTATTACCGGTACTAAACCTCTCAGTACTGTAATACCGATACTATCAAAAAGGGTCCGGTATTGACAACCCTAGCCTTGGCGTGTTACGACTAACTTGCCTCCATACGTGAATCACTGTTGCCTACTTGGAATTGACACCTTGAAAAGAAGAAGACGCAACGCGCAAGCTGTGTTTTCTGCTAGGGTGATTCTCCTGAACTCTTTCAGCAGTTCTTCATCTACGCGCTTGAGAGTGACAATACAACAATATTCCATATAAAGAGCATGAATTTATAAAGAGACGACATCTTATCCATTTGACAGGTCTTCTGCTCGATTGGAATGACTTTTCCTATGACTTTGACAGACAATCGATTGTTCCAATTTTGAAATGTCGCCTCTTTATAAATTTAGGCTCTTTAATTCCATACACCTCTCAGCTCGTAATCGACAATATGGGCTGAATGAACCTATCCGTGCCGTCGATATTACGTTTAATGACGCTCATGCTTCGTTTGACTTTAATGTGCCGTTAACTGTTTTTATTAAAAATACTGTCCTGATTTTGAATGTTACTTGGTTATATTATTATCATTTTTATTCATTAAGAGAAACATAAAGGGTGATACGGTCAAAATTTGGTCAAGGGAAAACGCGTGTAAATCGGTGAAATCGTTTATTTAAAAAATCAAATTAAATTTCTTTTTCAAGTTCAATTAGTATAAAATTCAGGAAAAATATTCAGTTAGGCTTCCGCTTTTCCAAATCCGAATTGCCGGGCCTTACGCTTGACCCCTGCCATCAGATTTTGTACAGCCACCTTGTCCACCTTCTTCGCCGCAGAAAGCCAGTTTGCCTTGAACTGCTGCTCGCCCTTAGCAGTTTTTTGGTCTTCTTTAGGTTCCGCTTGACAATAGCCCAGTATTTCTCAATTGGGCGGAGCTCTGGCGTGTTGGGAGGGTTCTTGTCCTTGGGAACCACCTGCACGTTGTTGGCGGCGTACCACTCCATGGCCTTTTTACCGTAATGGCAAGATGCCAAATCCGGCCAAAACAGTACGGAACAACCGTGTTTCTTCAGGAAAGGCAGCAGACGTTTATTCAAACACTCTTTCACGTAAATTTCTTGGTTGACAGTCCCGAAAGCTATGAAAATGCTGCTTTTCAAGCCACAGGTACAGATGGCTTGCCAAATCAGATATTTCTTTGCGAACTTTGACAGTTTCATGTGCTTGAAAACATCTGCTACCTTTCCCCTTCCTTTTGCCGTATAAAACTCCTGTCCCGGAAGCTGCTTGTAGTCGGCTTTGACGTAGGTTTCGTCGTCCATTACCACGCAGTCAAACTTCGTCAGCATCGTCGTGTACAGCCTCCGGGATCGCGCTTTGGCCGTCGTATTTTGTTTATCATCGCGATTTGGAGTCACTACCTTCTTGTAAGTCGATAGTCCGGCTCGTTTTTTGGCTCGATGCACGGTTGTAGACGATACACCCAGCTTATTTGCGGCATCTCGGAGAGAGAGGTTAGGGTTTCGCTTGAAACTACCGGCAACTCTCTTTGTCGTCTCAGCGGCTTCCGGTTTTCGATTTCCCCCCGATCCAGACTTCCTGGCTGTCGACAAACGTTCCCCAAACACTTTAATTACATTTGTAACGGTTGATTTGGCAACTTTTAGCGATTTTGCCAACTTTGCTCGGATTTTCGCGATGCGCGAGCAAAATTTTGTTACGCTGCTCTTCTTGCTTGGACGGCATTTTGACAACTGAAGAGTGAATTCCAAAATCAAAATAGGAGCAACATTCTACACACACACGCCTTCAAAATGAGGGGTGTTCAGGTTTTTTAAATGCAAAATTGAAAGAAATACGTCAAGTTGATATTGACCAAATTTTGACCGTATCACCCTTTAAGCCAGATTATTATTATTATTATTATTATTATTATTTGCTCTTTAAAGGAGATTTTCAGTCGTACTAGCCCATTTCCTTCTTTGATTAATCAAGAGTGCAATAAACAATATCAGATCGTGGCCAATGCGGTCTTGAATCCTCATAATGACCTACAATAATCATACAATTTTTTTGATTGTTTATATAATGTAGAAACATTTATTTATCTTGATTAAACAAAAAGTGATAATTGTCAAGATTTAAAATAAATAACAGTGTTGTTTTCTTTTTTCCTTTATTTAACGTCGGTCTCTGTTCCGCAATCTAGTGCCAATCACCGACGGACATCGATTACATTGACGGCAATTGAATGTGCAGGAAGGTAGCTTCCACACCTGCGTAAGATATCGTACCCATTCAACAACACACATGGGGCGGGACCAACGGCTTTGCTTCCCTTCTGAAGGAAGACGTCACCAGAGTTTTTTATGCCTCAGAAAAATCCCACTGACCTCGGCTGGGATTGAACTCATACCCATTGGGATGAGAAAGCAGTCACGCTTACCACTACCTTACCGGCGTCAGTTAAATTGCAGTGTTGAGAATATATTTCAAAAAATCTTATGTCGTTCTATCACGCTTGATTTTTGTGGACATAGGGAAAAAGTTGGCTTCGGCAATACCTTAACCTATTATCGTCATACAACGTCCTTGAGTGCTCAATTTTGGCATGTGGATACATTGTGTTTCAGAGCAACTATTGGTCAAATTTGAATGCTCTAGGACTTTGTTTACCCCGACGATAATAGGTTAAGGTATTGCCGAAGCCAACTTTTCCCCTATATCAGCAAACAAACAACAGCGAAAAAATGTATAAGCTGTGATGTCATTGCTACAAATTTAAAGCAAACAAAAGCTACGATTATCACCAAACAGTGGTGAGTTTGAGTTCAAGATTTTTGCTTTACACCAAAACGCGCCCCGAGGCTTCAATCACCACTAGCAGCAATAACTGTGTGACGGAACGGAATAAATTTTGAAGCATGATATTTTGTTTCAATATCACGCATGATATTGAAAGTGTATATGAAAGTAAGAAAATGCAATTTTCCAATGATTATACCATCACTGATAAATTGGTAACATGTAGTTTCCTTAAGCATGAATTTAAGTTACATACGTAAATACACTGGAATCGAATGTGCAGGAAGGCAGCTTCCACACCTGCTTAGATTATCGCACCCATTCAAACACACATGGGCCGGGACCAACGGCTTTACTTCCCTTCCGAAGGGAGATTTTAAAGCCTCAGAAAAATCCCACTGACCTCGACTGGGATTGAACTCAGACCCATTGGGGTGAGAAAGCAGTCACGCTTACCACTTCACCACTGGCACCGGCTAACCATATAGTTCACTCTTCAATTTTCCATACATCACTCAGGAGACAGAAACTTCATGTTCGACACACCACCAAACGTCAGAATAGTCAACCAACATGCATTTGATTGAAGTCGAGGGGTGAGTGAGTTGCAATTATTGCACAAGAATAATTCAATTTAATTACATTAACTACAATCAGAAAAAAGGTTGTACGCAAAGATTTTTAACTGGTATTGTTTCCAAACGGTTTTTCAATGCAGAATATACATTTTAATACTTGCATTACTTTTCTTGTATCTATTAGCACCTAGGAGAATTGATTTGAATATAATGGGCGACATTAGCAAGTTTATGCACTAATTTTTATCAACTAGAAAAATACTCATGTGAGTATACTATAATTTGACCTAAAATTTCCATTTTTCTATTTCTTAACGAATTTAATCAAACATTGAAATTATCAAACAAAAATAGGTTTTAAAAATAATGTATACTGAATATAGATTTATATCTAACAGTGGCATGCTCGCATTCTGATTCATCAGACATATATTATTCAATATATAGACGAATCAATGTTCTGAAATAACTCTACTGCGTTAAACTAACAAGAAAAAAAATGTCTCTCAATACCATATAAAAATGTGTGCGGAGAAGTATTTCAATATTGTTGTCACAGGTGAAAACAAAAAAAAACCTACTATCGAAAATCGATTTTACTCTCGTTCGGTACGTTATACATAGTGTCGGAGTAGTGCGCATTATAGCGCGTCATTGTGCACTACTTCCGACACTACGTATAACGTATATAAAAGCGGTTTTCACTAGATGTCTTTATTTAATTCTACCGCCGGCATTATAGAATATTCCGGGTCATTTCAAATTTGTTGATTTTCCTTGATTTCTTTTTCTTTTGTTGACTCTTCTATATCTCATTTATCTTTTACTGGCATAGCTAGAAATGGTTAAGTGATTGGAAAAAAAATCAACACTTGTAGTCGTTGTGAGGATGTGAGGAAAGATTGGTAAACTTAGAGAAAATGACAAAATGAGGTGCCTGAGTTATGATCTACTGCTAGGGTAAACGCTCCTATAGTTGCGGTACGTTAGAAGCGTTAGTTTCCTATAGTTGTGTATTGCGTCTCCATACACAACTATAGGAACCTAACGCTTCTAACGTACCGCAACTATAGGAGCGTTTCCCCTATAACGTACCACCGCCTTCCATCATCAGCGCCGTCTGCCTTTGTGCCGCGGTTATAAGCCAAGCAGCCGTCACCAGACAGATGAACCATTCAGCTCGTTGTTTACCCCTGAAGTGGTTTCCCGCAACGAACGACGAACATACAAGTGTGTCATGGTACGGTTGTAGCTATGCCAGCTCGTCGTGGTGTGTTAGCAGAAGCAGCAGCAGCAGTAGCGGTCGCGTCAAAAGAGCGAACGCCGCGTCAACTTTGGTCGGGCCAGCTAAAAGGAACGATTTGGCTGCCATCAACATCAACAACATCATCATCACCACCCGCCATCACCGACAATGCCGAGTGCGATGATGACAACCGTGCTGTGGTTGGAGAGCTATAAGGCGGTTTATTCTCGTGGTTTCATATCATCTTGGGTGGCAAACCAATGAAGATAAACATAACCGAAGAAGTACCGCGGCGGAGAAACACTGAATCGATGTGAATGGAAATGGGAGTAATCAGCTGCTACTCTTAAGTTAACAATGTTGCCAGATTATATGGATTCAAATGTAATTAATGTTTTCGGTTTCGGTGGTTTGGGCTCGTCAATGAATCGTTTAATTAGGTTGAATCGTTTAATTAGGTATACCAGGAACGGCCTGGTATTTGCAGTTTTTTTTTATGTTTGTGGTGTTTAGTCTCTAAATACTAATATTATAGTCATACCTTTCCATTCATTTAGTCGCGCAACACTGAATCCCCACTCCACTCGATGAGCACATTTAAACAGTGTGAGTCCAATGTTCTTCTCTCAGCATAAACATCAACAAGGAGAGCGGTTGTTTTCTGAGAAAATTGCTCTTTTAATGGTTTACTTGTTATGCTCTTAAGGTGTATTCAGATCTGAGCGATATTTCACGCGCGGAGAGAGATTTTGCGAAGGTACGAGAGGGAGAAAAGTACAAGTTGTCTCTCTCATTCGAACGCACATTTTGCTCCGTTCCGCTAATGTACGCTTAGATCTGAATACACCTTTATGCTCAATTCAGCGAGCCAGCATAACGAGTTTGCTCAACACCATTAAGTGTGAAGTTAATGGGCAGAGGAAGTAAGAAATAAAATAAAACTCGTTCTGAGTGAGACAGACAAGCATACTTGAGTGCCATGTGCGTGAATGAAATGAAAAAATCTCTCTCCTCTCTTTGCTACTTGTGTGTGTAAAGAGGGGCGCATGCTTCCTAGCGTTGCGATTGGCCGACGGCTCAGTCGAGATGGAAACCATGATGAAAATGTGTATTCGCTCGTCGTAGCCATAAATCGTTTCATGATATCCAGTTTTCAGTTTGAGTTTGTCTTTCGGGCCGTAAACAGCTCTTGCCTAGAGCTCAGAGCGTAAAGTCATTTGAGATTGTCAGAGAGTAGATGTTTCCTCTATGTGGTTAATGCTGAAGGAAGAGGTAAACAACATTACATGAATACTGTTTGAATGAAGATAGTGGAAGCTATTGTCAGCTGCGGAATCGTGTGGTGCAGGAGAGTTATCTCCGAAAAGCTTACCAGTGTGTGGGAAAGCGGAAAAGTGATATCTACAATCAAAGGATAATAATAGAACTGTGGATTACTATTTGTGAATTGAATGAACAAGGAAAAATAAGAACAAAGTGGTTACAAAAGAATTCAGAAATATTGGAGTACCTCAACAAATGGTCATACTAGAAGGAGCAGCAATGTTACAAATTGGAAATAATCAGTATCTGCAGCCGGATTACATGTCACCGCTGCCAACCTCGGTATGTTTCAAAATTACGATTGATATTATTCTATATAGCTTCCTTATTTGAAACAAAATGTATTTCTTACTAACTAATTTCATTTTCTTACACTTTGGTACAGTTGGATGCAAAGAAGAGCCCACTGGCACTGCTGGCACAAACCTGCAGCCAGATCGGTGCTGATTCTGGGAACATAACCGTCAAATCGCTGGTTTCTCCATCGGAAAAGAACAAAAAATCATCATCTTCGTCTTCGTCTTCAGTTTCATCGGCCGGCTCGGTTGAAAACGGAGGACACTCTAACAACTCGAGATCCCCGTCGGTGAAAACAGAAAAGTCGGATTCCTCTCCTGAGATCAAATTGGCGTTCAAACCATACGAAATGAATGTGCTTACCACAAAAGTGAAGAATGACGATCGTCCTTCGTCTAAAATGAGTAGTGGAAGTGATATAATGAACAACAACAGTGTGAATCATGCTAATAATAATGATGTGAAGAAAGATATGCGCTCTTCATCTCGCGGAAGTGCTGAATCGCCTCGTGCTGGAAGTGTTAAGAACAGTGAAATGAGTGAAAATGGTAAATGTACACCCGAGGGTAGCAGTAGAAAGACAAGTTCCCCGAATGACCGTGACAAAACAACTGCTAGCCCTATCATACGACCGGGTGCCGAAGTTATGCAAGCTGGAAAAGATATGTCGGGATACAAACCTAGTGCTTACGGAATAAACCCACTTACTGGATTACCATCACCGTCGGGGATTGATCATACGAATCCGGCGTTCAGGCCTCCTTTCGCTGGAGCCTTCACTCATCACCATGCTGCAATGTTAGCGGCGGCATATCCTGGAGCCGCAGCTGCTGGTGCCAATCCTTACCTGAGCTACACAAGGGTCAAAACTCCATCTGGTGGTGAAACCTTGGTACCAATCTGCAAGGATCCTTACTGCACAGGATGTCAGTTCTCAGCGCATAATCATCAAATGATGATGGGTGGACAATGTCCAGCAGGTTGCAGTCAGTGTGACCATCAGAAATACAGTCTAGCCATGGCTATGGGAACACTACCGCCAGGATATCCTTATCCACCCGCTGCTACGCAACCTGGTCGTCCCTACATGTGTAACTGGGTTATGGGAGATTCGTACTGCGGTAAACGCTTCAATACCACAGACGAACTACTGTCTCACCTGAGAACTCACACAGCTAACCTATCGGATCCGGCGGCATTAGCCTTACAGCAACAATTGATGCCATTGAGTGGCATTTTTCCACCGTCATCACTACACCGAGGATATCCAAATCCTCCTCTGAGTCCACTTTCAGCTGCCAGATATCATCCGTACGCTAAACCTGGGGCGCTTCCAGCGGGGCTTTCTGGGTCACCGTATGGAGCGGCTTTCAACCCTGCTGCATTTGGGCAGTACTATTCACCGTACGCAGCTGCCTTGTACAGCCAACGAATGGGAGCAGCAGTTCACCAGTAAAAGCACTACTTTCCATTCGAAGAATGCCCAGGTGTTATTTTCTATGAATCTGTGATATTAACTTTATTCTTTATTGCAAAAAGGATAAATGCTGGAAGGAAAAAAAAAGAACTGTAGTGAGACTAAAATGTCTAAAATGTGTATACTTAATCGTGGTTGTAAAACTGGTTTCAAGATTGTTTTGCGACAGATGTGAACTGAAACTCAACCAAATAGATCAAAACGAAGAAGTTTCTTAAAACTAGTTTTTAACCATGGTATCCAAGCTACTTTTCTAGCATAATTGAAATAATGCTGCTGTAGAACTGAACCCGTCGGCATTTTGTGCTTTTAGTTTGTGAGAAAGTTCTTAGCCGCAAATTAGATTCTCATTTAAACAGTAACCATTGGGTGAATAATTTATTGTTTCAGTTACAAAACAATTGCCAAACATTGTAGTTTTTAGTCTGATTTGTTTATTTTTGCTTGTTAAAACTTCAATCCGTTTACACCTAAATTGACACATAAACGCAAGAGTTAAAGACTGTAGTGATTTTTTCATTGCAAAATCAACACAAAGAACAAGATGTACAGCCAACTCGGAAATTATAGAAACAAAAAAAGGTACATAAACTCAAGAAGAAAGCCGCAAAAAGCTCCATTAATTACCTTTAAGTGTACGTAAAGAAATAAAGAAAAAGAAATAAATGATTTTATAAAGAAAAGAAAACCAAATGAGTAAAATTCAAGTTATTTCTCGTTTTTGTAATTTATTAGTTAATTACCGAGTCTTTCAATTAGCACCCCATGTCGAGCAAATGGCGTCGCCGCTGTCCAACGTTGTTTGTCATGTTGTCGGAATAAATTCCGCTTTTTCTGTTGCCGTTTCCGTTTCGCACATTTGTTTTCCACTTTGTCTCTGGGTTGTCTTTCCACCTTGAGTATCTCTGCTTCGTTCTCCGCCGCTGGCATAAATCTCTATGAAGCCCACAGTGTCATGTGTCGCCGTTTGTCGTTATTGAGGTAGCTTGCTTACACCGTTGGGTGCTCCGGTTCAGAGCACAGCATAAAACGAGAATGAGACAAGAAATAATAAATTTTACTTGGTTGAACGTTTTCCGTCCCTTCCTTCCGATTGCATGCGGGATGTGGATGGCTTTCGAAAGCCAGTGCGCTCAGTCTGCAACATGGAGGTGGTGCGCCGAATCACACTCACACGCACACACACACATACACACGCAAACACATCTCGTTAGCTTGGATGATTCCCGGTGCGCACGGCCAACTGAGATACTCTTCAAATACATTAATCACCCGCACGACGAGGGAAACGTCAGGCAAACTGAAATTTATGTGTAATTATCTTCGATTATACAGTCGTTATTTTTCGCTCCTCCGCTGGCTGTCTTGTGCCACCGCGCTCAGAGCTCAGCTTGCTCATTTGCTGCCGTTTTGAAATTTGTCTCAGGGAAGAAGCAGTCAAACATTCCTCACAGAGCTCCTCGGGCTTCTTTTGACACTTTTGAAATTCCATACGACCACTTTAAGTGGATAGCACTGTAATCACCTGATTAAGTGATTTGAATAATAGCACATCAATTATCAAATTAGTCTAATTCCATTTCAATTTCCACCACCCCAAGCACTCGGCACAAACCACCATCCTCAGAGGCGGCTTCATTCTTTGTCTCTGTGAAATTCTGTCGACTGCTCACCGACCGACACCATAACAAGCTGTCCGACATTTGGACAGATAATAGGTTCAGAGAAGTGAACGAGAAAAAGCGAGTGTATCATACTTGTTAGCTGATTCCAGACAATACCTTCAAATATAGACTGCCCATTTGTGCCAAATACAGGGATGAAGCTAAAAGGGGTTGTGATATCCGTGTGCTCCAAAACCGAAATTTTAATAAGTAGGTATTTTCTTTTGCTTCTCTTGATTTTGCAATCACTTGTTTGACTATAACAAATCCGGTCATTAAATATCAACAATTTTTCAATAATTCCGATTTAAACATATTATTGTGACCACTAATAAAATCTACAAAACATGCATCGCATTATACACCTGGCCACATCCTTACAATCGCAGGTGAAGGGAGGGAAAGTTAATCTAACATCTACTTAAGAAGGTGCAGGGAACCCATACTACCTTCATAGATGTTACAGAAAGGGACAAGTTGTGTTAGTAGGAGGGTGAATGATTAGGAAACTTTACTCGTCAATATAGAGCATTTGATAAATCAGTAATAAAAAAGGAATGTAAATAGATAAAATGGAAAGATCTCAGCCGAATGGCCAAGTGACTTTGCAGCGTCATGTTTTCGGAAATGCTTTATTTAATCACTGATAACGCTCTTCTAGCTTACCCCTTTGTTCTACTCGTACGCACTCCACGTATAATCAAAGTCATACATAAATGAACTAGACACTACAAGAATAATCTTGATTGCGACTTCTATTGTTATAAAAAAAAAGTATCACACTCGCACGCACAATAGGCCGTACCAAGGCATTCTTGATTATATGCGCCTCCCGCATATAATGAAATGCATGCGAAATTTATTTTTTTCATTATGTGGTGCATACAAATCTTAACTTTTGGTTATATGCACTCATTTTGGAGAAACTGTTGAAAAACTTCAAAACATGTGCTTGATTAAAATGATTCTGCTTACTTCATCCACAGATATCCGCTGAAACTATTGGAACCAATTTGAAAGGTTAGAGTCCAAGGGCCTCATTGTTGAAACGAAAAGTTTTTCGAATGCACGCTTGTATGAAAAAGCACTTGGTTGCATAATGTGGTCCAAGGCTTTCACCATGGGTTGGTGGAGGTCGAATACTTGGGTATATAGTTTTTTTTTTAAGTGGACATGTATGTGAATCATAGGTTCTGCTTATGCAGCTCTCATATTTTCAGCGCTTTGCTAGATCGCTGCTCTTCTCTCCATTAACGCTGCAGTTACGACATAATCTGCGTGACAGCTCTACTGACGGCATCCCAACTGTCTTCGTCTCGAAACGATAGGGATCATTCCAGCGATAACGAGATAATTCTGTAATCACTGCTCAGATTCCTGTGGTTCTGCTTGGTTTTCAGCGCTGAAATCCAGATCGAACCTCCGTACCTCAGAATTGACGGACACCAGGACACACTAGTCAGGTCTTCTGGCCTCTTGCTACTGCTTGGCCCAGAGTTGTCCGGCATGAAGTGAAGTTTAGCCAGTCGTTGATCAACACTAGCTTCTGTATGTTCCACCTGTCAGGGAATTGACCCTCGCCCAGGATTTTTTGCAGCAGCATCCTGAACATGTCCGGGGATGTCTGGATCGCTGTTTTCAACGCCACGTTGGGGATTCCATCTGAACCGGAAGAGTTGCTCGTTGGTGACTTTGACGTTATTTCCCTCTTCCTCACCGTTTGGAGAAGGTGACTAGGTTGTTGGGTGCATCGGGAATAGTCCTTCCACGATGACTTTAAGTTTCTCTGGGCACATTTCATCGGGCGTCCTTAGACCTCGGATCTTCGCCATAACGACATGGTATGCGTCGCCCCAAGGGTTTACATCAGCGTCTCGGCACAGCACCTAAAACAGTTTGAATTACTCTGATTTATCTCTCGTTTAAGTGCGCCCATGGCCGCTCAAACGTTCTTCTACGCTCCTCTTTTTCTGCTTCTGCTCTTGCTCTCTGAACACATCTTCTGGCTCTGAGACAACTAGCGTGGAGGGTGCTGAGTGCCTCGTTCCACAAGTAAGCAGAGCACCGTCCAGTTTCCTTACTAATGTCGCTATAAACGCTCGAGTATAAACCTCGCTTACTCTCCAATTATTGGTTGCCACCAGTGAAGGACTGCAGAAAGTGTCGTCGATAATAGATTCCCAGCCGTCTCTGCAAATGTGCTGATGGTACCTTCGTTGGACAGCCTAACTTCCAGCTTTGCCAGAGCTTTCAGTAGGCTGAACCCTCTTGCGTTGGTTCTTCTGCTTACCCACTCCACTACCCAAGCATTGAAGTCTCCTCCGATCACTACCAATCTTCGTACGATTAGCTCATCGGTAAGTCAATCCAGCATTTGATGGAACTACTCAATCGTCCATCTTTTTGGTGCGTAGCAACTCCAAATGAAGATTTCGTAAATTTTGGCGATCACAACCATTTCCTAAATAAGGTATCTGCTTGTATTGCAGCCATCCCTTCTCTATCCGCCACCAAGTTACCGTTTTTGGGAGGGACTCAATACGGTTCCACAATGATTGTAATGTCGCACTTTGTTTTCGTTGTTGACTGCCACAACGGTTGCTGTGCAGTGTCGCAATAATTGAGGTTTATTAGGGTTACCTCCATTACTGTTGGCCTGCGATCGCATTTTTGAATGATGGGCATTTGAAGCTTTCCGTCGTATGCACAGTGGTCGGATATGGCAAAATCACGACTTGTATTGTGTATAAACTATTGACTTAATAAAAGAACTGTCCTCATAGGAGTTTCTCACATAAGCATTGCCCATAATTCGAAAATCTAAAAAATGTCATACCTTCCATGAAGAAAAAATAAATTTTTTACCTTAAAGTAATATAAGGACCCTTTCTTGGGCTGATTTATAGCACTTACACTTATATGAAATTTCGTTTAAGATAACATATTTATATGTCTAATAGTGTTGGAGATATGGACCATTATCGATGGCTACCCCTATAACGTTTGTTTTTCATGAACTTTTTAAATTATAATTTTTCTAGCATGGCTTTGTTGTTCTGGATAAATATGAACAAAGATAAATTAAGCGTTTTGCTGTGGCTATGTGGTACTTTTTAACTTTATTTTACCATATTTTGGACTGCATGTACACTGATAGGCAAAATAAAGTGCCCACCCCATCATTTTTTGAATTTCTCTCATTTATTTGGTTCAAATTAAAGTAAATACACTGTAGTATTTTTTATATCTTATTCTTTATATTCTTTTTAAGTTTCACTTATAGAATACCAGATAAAAAGAAGAGACTGACTCGAAGAAAAAAAAATCAAAATGGGTGTAAAAAAGAACAGTGACAAAAAAAAGTGCCCACTGCATTTTAACTCCAGAAAACATAAAATAAAGTAAAAGAATACCAGCCTAATAGTTAATGTGTCCTCCTTTGGCCTTCAGGACCAGCTGCAGGCGCTTCGGCATGCTCTCCACTAGATTCTTCAGGTGCTGTGGATCTAGTTCTTCCCAGGCGCGCTCCAGGGCTTCAAAATAGTTATTTTTATTGGTAACACCAGTTTTGTCAACCCTGGCATCGAGAATCGCCCACAAATTCTCGATGGGGTTGAGGTCCGGGCTTTGTGGAGGCCATTCCAGTGGTTTAATTCGACATGACCGGAAGAAAGACTTAGTCTTCTTGGCAGTATGCTTCGGATCGTTGTCCTGCTGGAATACGAATTTCTCCTCAAGGCCCGTCTGGATCAGCGAAACTTCCAGATTTTCCCGCAGGATGTCGATGTAGGAATCTGCCGTCATTATCCCGTCGATTTTCACCAGGCTTCCCACTCCACCCCACGAAAAGCACCCCCAGACCATCACATTTCCTCCTCCATGCTTCACCGTGCCTTGTATGTGGCGCTCCTGAAGCTCCTCACCCGATCTACACCACACACGAACCCGTCGCTTCCGGTTGAACAGTTCGAATTTTGATTCGTCCGTCCAGAGAACCGTTTTCCAGAACTCTAGGGGCTTATCAGCATGCTCCTTAGCAAACTTAAGCCGTTTGACTTTGTTTGCCTTGCTGATAAATGGGCGCTTCCGAGCAACTTTGCTGTTCAACCCCTGTGCTACGAGACGGCGACGAACAGTTCGACTGGAAACTGTTAGCTGAAGAGCCTCCTGGATCTCGCGGACAGTTACCTTCGGGTTCTTCTTCACTTCACGCATGATCTTGGTGTCCGTTCTCGCATCCGTTTTGCGCATCCTGCCTCTGCCAGGGCGATCCACCACTGATCCGAACGATTTCATTTTCTGCAGAATTTTCCCGACCGCTGTTTTGCTGATATTGTACTTCCTAGCGACAGACCGGTGCGATTCACCGTTTTGCACATCACGAACAACCAATTTTCGGATACACACGGGAATTGCTTTCGAAATCACTACGTCCTCCATTTTTTTCAACTGATTCAAATGCGATCACGTGTACAAATGCACCAGTTCCACCCGTTTGCTTCAATACATGTCAAACTTTCAAAACAAAAACAATCGAGGGGTTTTCCGATGGAAACTTATCGAAAACATACCGATTTTTGAAGTGGGCACTTTTTTTTGTCACTGTTTTCTTTTTCAATCCAAATTGATTTTCTTTTACTTCAAGTAAAACTTTATATTTTCAGTATTCCATAGGTGTAACTTTAAAAGAATAATAAAGGTAAGACATCGAAACAGACTACGGTGTGTTTATTTGAATTTGAACCAAATAAATGAGAGAAATTTCAAAAATGATGGGGTGGGCACTTTATTTTGCCTATCAGTGTAGGGTAGAAGGCGGCAAACCGGGATACAATATCAACTACTCATTTCAAAGCTTAGACATTGCACTACAAAGGAGTAAATGTGCGATTAGCGCCAATAATGAGTGAATAGGGTACCGTTGAATGTTTTGCCATTTTATTTACAAAAACGAGCCACACTGGTCTAACTGCTACTCAATTCCACAAGCCACATTTAAAACATAAGCAGTTGCATTCTTGGCAAAAAAGTTAGGCCATGCATAATTTTTGAAATCGTCAATTTGTGGGCAATATTTATGTGCAATATTCCTCTGAAAACATTTTTTTAATCAATACTTTATAAACAAATCAACTTAGTTCGTGATTTTGCCTTCTCCGACCACTGTGGTATGGTCGTTTCCGTTTTTATTTTTGTATAGCATACACCTCGGTTGCTTTGTACAGACTATAGCAATGTGACCCTTCTCTCCGCATTTCCGGCACAGATCAGATTTGTCAGGGCCAATGCAGTTCCTGGCCTGGTGTCTGAAATCCATGAACTTAACGCATCGCTCCAGTTGCTTGGTAACCCGAGAAGTGGCTTTCAGCAAGCACACTGACCACCCAATTTTCAGCTTGTTCGCTGCAACTGTCGCCGTTTGCATGTCATCAAACGCCTTCCACATCTGAATTGACATCGAAACACCTACCAGATTACAGTGCACCTTCAACGCACTTCTCTCATTCATTGCTTTCGACCAGTTTCTCCTGCGATAGAGCTTTTACGCTCGCCCCTTCGCAAAGAGACTTTTCAGCGAGCTCCTTGAAGGCTGAGCTCTTGATATGCTTGGCATACACAGTTGTATACACCAACTGCTCATTTTTTAATAACTTTTCACTCAGTAGTTGAAATTTAGTTTTCTTTAAAGTAATTGATAGATTATGATCATAGTTAACTGTAGACATGCAAAGAGTAGGTAGATCATATCATTTGAATCAACACCATTGAATTTTTACACATAAAGTCTAAGATGTGCAGCAAGCATATCTTACTTCATTTTTGTAACGCAAAATAAAATACATTTTATTACTATAACTAAAATCCCTTTTTTACATACCTATAAAAAGCTTCAGCCCTATTCTATCGACTGCTTCAAACAGAACTATGTTTCGTCAACTATGTGCAAAGTTATTAGCAAATGAGCAGCTTGTGAGCAAAACTGTGTATGCCAAGCATGGCTCTTAATCGAAGGATCAGCTCAAAGAGCAGCTAGACTTCAACTCAAAGACCAGCTAGTTTTCACCCTGTTCTCTCCTAGTTCCTTCAACTTAGGATTCTCTTGAACTCTCCGGAAGAGTGCTACATTTACTAACGGGTGTTCAATAAAAAATGAGAATTTTTTCATTCATATAGCTAGTAAAAAAAATAATAAACGAATTCAGTATTTTTTATTAAAAACATAATGTTCATTCTTCAAAAAAACGTCAATGAATATTGGAGAAGCAGCCCTGTTCAGCCGTACGACGCAACTTAGTCGCGATGCTCTCACAAGAGCGCTGGAAAGCACTGAAATCATTCTCATTTTTTATTGAACACCCGTTACTCACTCACACGCATATAACATCAGAAACGAGCAGTAGCTTAAGCGAGCCGCACAGTTTTCGTTCGTATAAGGCAATCTATTAGACAGCTGCGGTTAGCTGATTTTTTGAGTTTACTAAGAAGTTTTGACAGTTTACAGTTGAACTAACATTTCGTTCCCATGGAAAATAGCATTGCTTGTATTTACATCTTGCATTGACAACACCTGATTACTCACACACTCACAGCTTTTTAGCTGTCAGGTCAACTATAAAACGTCTCATGGGTTACCTTAATCTCATTGAAATGAGCAAAACATAGAGCTGAATGATTTTGAGTATAGTATTGTGTATGATTACTCGCTTATTATTTTTTGCATGTTGAGCCTTTTACGATTGCACTCTGCTGAGAGAGCTGAGTGAGAATTTTGCAGAAAGAATCAGTTTCTATTTTCTTGCTTTAAACATAAATTGACACATTTAAATTCGTATTACCATAGAGCAAAGTATTATACTGTAACACATAAACGTTAGCGTCACGCAAATACTGTAAATAAGCTTTGGCCAATTCAACTGATTTAAATCATTGAGCCGAAAAATATCTCACTCGGCTATTTAAATCGTTAGTGTTAGGTTACTACGCATTCAATCCGTTTCTCCCTCGGTTGAGAAAATTGTTCTGCTATATTCTAATTGAGTAACCACAGTTTTGCAAAAAATGCTTCATGCTATTTGTGCCAAATGGCTTAAAGAAAAAATATAATCTTCGTTTCTTCTTTGGCTATTATGCCCCTACTAGAACTTTAAGTTTTTGAGAACAAAGGAGATTATAGGCAAAAGGGTGCAAGTGGTTTTGATTTATTCTCTTCATCGACTTTGTCTTTCATTAATAACTCAGCGGCAAACATTTATTTATTTATTTATTTTTTTATTATAGACACTCTAACGCTCTTGGGTCATTTGTGACTTGTCCGGGGGTGAGATTTGAACTAGTGACTTTGGAGAGAGAGGTATGGATGCTAACCACTACGCTGAGGTTGCTCCCCCGGCGGCAAACATATTCCTTGATGCGGTTGCTATCCTGCATGACAGATGATAACCTCCTTTATCAAACTATGTAGCAAAAATCAAGCTGAACAATTCACAGTTTGAAAAAGTAGTGTAAATTTCTGTTCAATATGATGCACATAAATGGAGCGTCACATATCATATACGTTTACATTATATATCATGTAAAGTTCTGACACATTTCATGCAATGTAGCAAATATTGTATACAAAAGCCTATCTTTGTAAACAACATTGTTTACAAGTTGCTCGGTTGCGTGAAATGAAATACAAGTTTACGTGAATGAATGTTTACATCACAATTAAAATTCAGAATTTTTATCTGTGTGGATTAGGTCCTCAGTAACATTGACAAATTCTCTTCGTCGATTTTCTCTTTGAAATGGCCATTAAATGACGTTTCCAGCTATTTTTAACATACGTTTTGTTGAAAGAAACTATTATCAAGCATCCAATACACCACACAGTTCGAAAAATATATGTCATGTCACAAATCATGTACGTTTGCATTATATATCATGTAAAGTTCTGGGACATTTGATGCAATGTAGCAAATATTGTATACAAAAGCCCATCTTTGTAAACAACATTGTTTACGAGTTGCTCGGTTGCGTGAAATGAAATACAAGTTTACGTGAATGACTTGTTACATCACAATTAAAATTCAAAAATTTTATGTGTGCAAACAAGACAAGAGTCGTTTTTATAACCAAGTTATTAGCGAAAGAGAAAGTCTATGAAGAGAAACGATCAATGTTACTTAGGGCCTAAGGCATTTTTTTTTTTCTTGATTTGTTTTCCGTCGATTTTGTTTTCCGTGCTGAGCACCAATGCTACCGACGCCAGAGAGGCTGCTCCCACACCTGGACCCTACCTATTGACCCATCAACTCATGAACCGGGGACCAACGGCTTTACTTCCCTTCCGAAGGAAGGCGTGATCAGAGATGTTATGCCTCAGAACACGTGCTGCAATTACGGCCTCCACACGCTTCCGGAATGCACGGCAGGTTCTTATAATGTAGTCTGGATCCATTTCTCTCCAAGTACGGGTCAATATTTATCTGAGGCTTGCTGTACCTGGGGTCGAGTTAAGAACAGGCCTTGGCCTTCATGACGCGCCATATTGAGTAATCCAGCGGATTAAGATCGGGGTTGGATGGCGGCCACATATCCTTCGCCCAGAACGGAAGATGTTCCTACATCCACTTCTGAGTGCGGTTCGAGGTGTGGCACGGAGCCCCATCTTGTTGAAATACAACATTTGGCTTCAGACCGTACTGTTCTTTGATACTTACTTAAAATCCCGATGTAGACCTCCGTGTTGACCTTGTCGCCTTCTGGAATGAACACCGGGTCTATTTGTTTGCCATCGGAAGCCACAAATCCAAACATCATAACGCTAGCAGGATGCTTGATCAGATACACGTTCTTGTGCTCGTCGGCTACGTCTTAAACCAGTCGGTTCTGGAATTTGATACGTGATCGACGGTAAACATGCTCTCGTCGGTGAACAGGATTACCGGATTTTTTCGCTTAAGGAAGTTCAAGATTTTCTTGCATCGTTCAACTCGTAGCTCCCGGATGCGGTTGGTAGTCTAGTGAGTTTTTTTTTCCGTGCCCTCGACTTCGCCCCGCGTCTTTCTTTACAATCTTCCGCGTTGTAAAGTCACTGTTCCCGTGTTCCTTTGCTATTTTCCTTATTGAACGCACTGGATTCACCCGAATCTTCCTTTTGATAGCAGCGATAACCCTCGGAACCCGAGTTAATCTCAGACGACCTGAGGCCACCTTCGCGGATAGTTGTATGAGCTATAGGTTACGTGCATGCAAAGAAAATCAGGGCATTGTATGCACAGGTGAAACGGGAACCTTATTTGTACGATGGTGCAAACATTATCACGCATACGGTAAGTGTTCTTTGAGTACTTCCACTATTAAAGAGCTTTCTTAGCCTGCACCATTTTTGCATTCGTATATTGTGTGGCAAGCACATATATACCCTATTCCCAAGGAAGTCGAGAAGTTTTCCAACCCGAAAAATTCTTTGACTGGACCGGAATTAGAACACAACCATCTCCAGCATGGTCTAAATTTGAGCTTATCCACAAATCTACTCGGTAAGAAAAAAAATACCCAAAAGTAAGTTCTTTTCACTCATCTCGGCAAGTGTAAGAACCCAAAAGTAGGTCAAGCGGGTCAAAATAGCTTTCATTTACTTGTGTGCAATTGGTATGGAATTTTCCACTAGCTTTCAACCCAAAATTAAGTTAGTTGTACCCAAAAGTAGGTAAATATGATTGTACTTAACGTTAAATTCCCACACTTTACTGGTTGGGTGGTTTTGCTCCTCCGTTTTTGACAACATTAGAACGAGAAAAGGAGACAAAGAAGTCAAAAGTAGGTAAACTGCCGTTGGGTACTTTTTTTTTACCGTGTAAGGGAGGCTCTATAATATGAAATGTAATACGTATCTACCACATATAATAACAATCACAGCAGTGAATGTTTTTGCAACGATATAAAAAAAATTGTGAAGAGAATCGATCAGAAATAGTCAGATTTTGAGCTAGAGAGGGGCGAAAAAAAATAATTACTATGGAAAATTTGTCCGAATGCCATTTCACCGAAAGCCTTTGTATTGCTGAGTTTAGGGGGAGTTGTCACCTTCCCCCTCTGACTACGCCTATGGAATCGATCAATGAGACGAATTGAAATGTTTTATACAAAGATACTGTATTCGTCCTAGTAGCTCAGTAAATCATAGTCCTAGGGGCGATTCTAATACAAAGCCCACTATTTAGGGAGAGGCCGCCTTAGAATTCACACACTTAGAAAAAATCATGTAAATTTAGGTGTTCTGAGACTGACATACGAGCGTCAATTTTGACATAAAATTATGTCATAACAGACGCGAAATTCAGCCCAATCAAATGTGCTTTTCATTGAGTAACGAACTTTTCAGTCTCTGAGCACTTAATTTTTCATGACATGTTTGTTTATGTCTCATCCTTTATGTCAAAGATATGTTCCGTCACGTGTAAAATTATTTATTTTTAAGTGTGCAGGACAGCACGGGTAATAGGTATTTGAAAAAGCGTGACACAGGAAGAAGAAAAGTAATAAAATTTACATATATGCGGACGTCATTATTGAACCACCCTTTATGATTGGTAGCTGATTTGTTGCTATGTGTGAGTTTTTTGATTATGCAATATATTGCAATATTGACCATATATCAAATTAATAAAGTTATTCTCATGACTATGGCCTTTCAGGTGCTGGACATATAAGTTCTAAATGTTCTGTTCTGTCTTCCGTTAGATCTATTTTGAGAATTATCTAGGAAGGTAATGATTCCAATTTGAAAATTTCTGGAACATGAACAACATGAAGTGATCAGAAGTTGATATTTGACACCTTTTTTTAATAAGGTAACAGTTGTTGAGAAATTTGAGACCCAACTCATTTAACAGCAAATAAAGAACCATGCCGCAAGATTTCTCGAGCTTCTTTGAAATCTTACTCATACTCATATTTGTTTTTCGTACACAAAAGAGCAGCATTTTTTGATCTAAATGCTTTGCAGTTGGCATAGTTGGCTTTTTTTCAACGATAATTACGCTTTTAAACTAAAAAAAAAATCACGAAACGCTGTTGTGTCGTAAAAGTACTTGACAGAGTGAAGCTATATTTACGCTGGCCAAATTGTCAAATCCATAAATATCAGGGGGGCCTCCCTTAGCTCAGTCGGTAAAGGCGCAGCTACAAAGCAAGACCATGCTGGAGGTGGCTGGGTTCAATTCCCGGTCCGGTCTAGGAATTTTTCGGGTTGGAAAATTTCTCGACTTCCCTGGGCATAGAAGTATGATTGGACTTGCCACACAATTACAAAAATGGTACAGGCATCGAAAGCTCTCAATTAATAACTGTGGAAATGCATCTAGAACACTAAGTTGACAGCACGCAATAAGCTAATATGCGATATGCAATAAGCTTGAAATGCGAAGAAGAAGAAGAATAAATATCAGTAGCTGTTGCTTAGTAATCAGTCGTAACTACTATTACAATACTCATAGTTAGCGAAAAATTCACAAATTGCAGAATAAGGCAGACATCTTATCTATTTTAAGGGATTCTAAGGGAAGTCTGAAATCTCCTTTCAGAAGGCCTATATGAACCCTGCATTGAAAAAGGCAATTATCTAGCTTGATGGTTACTTGGGTATCCCATTTAAATTCATTATTATTGACGCTTGTTTTGAAATAGAATAGAATGTCATCCGTTTTCAACCACAGATGTTGCTGATACTGGACACTTAACGCTAGACAACGGATGAATTGTGTAAACCAGTAGGAAAATCTCCTTTTATGGAAATTTTTTACCGCACAGTTCGAAAAAGTAGTGTAAATTTCTGTTCAATGTGATGCACACAAATGGAGCGTCATATATCATATAAATTAACATTATAAATCGTGTAAAGTTCAGAGACATTTCATGAAAAGTTGCACATATTACATACATAAGCCCATATTTTTAAATAACATTGCATACAAGTTGCTCGTTTGTGTTTAATGAAACACAAGTTTACGTGTATGAATGTTTACATCACAATTAAAAATCAGATTTTTTTGCTGTGCGGTTAGAGTAGGAATCGAACCCTCACTTCGTGGTACATACTATAGAGCTTTTTGACGTTTAATCGGCGCACACTACTGCACCATTTAAATCGAACGAGTGCGAGCAAGAGGGAAACAGATTAGTGGGAAAACAAACCGTGCATTCATCCATGTGTGCTAGATAGAGAAAGACGATTAAACGTCAAAAAGGTCTATACGCCTGAACGATGAGTGATCCTGCTAACCGCACGACCACGAAGCTGGCTGGTTAAACTGCAATGTAAATATTTTTTCCTGTTTGTGGGGAACATCGGGCAAAATGGACAGTTACTGAGGTTTGCACATGAAAAACACATGAAAATCGACTTATCACATTTTTTTTTACATTAATACAATATATACGGATGCATAGCGTTTCAAAGGACACTGAGTTGAGAGCAGCAAATACATTCACAGAATATATTTCATAAACCAAGAGATGTTTCATAAGCCAATAAGAAGGAGAAGAAATGTGTTTTTGCTGTATTGGCACATGGATATATGTATTAAGCTACAGACAATGCAATGTACACTAGGGTGGGTAAACATTACAACCCCATGCTCCCCACTGTTCTTTTGATGCGCCTTGAGGACCCAACAACTGTGCAAAATTTGAGTGAATTTATTATGATCTGGATTTGCTAGACAATTTTAAATATTGTTTGGGCAAATGTATGGAAACTGACACAAAACTATTAACTTGATTGTCAAAAATTAAATGGCTTTTTAAACAGAAGATGAATCAATTGGCAGTCTTGGAAAAATTTGTTCTGTGTGCTATTTGGCAACCTAATTAATTGTTTCGTGTAACTTTCCCAACAAAATTAAAAATTCTTCCGCAAATCTAGATCATAAACAAATTAGCCCAAATTTTGCACAGTTATTGGGGACCTTAGTACGGATCAAGTTGCATACAGCATAGGGCTGTAATTCACCATAAAAACTTGACCCCCTCCCCTTTATTGTACACTCTTAGAAAATACTAATCGGAAAATACGTCGGAATAAATACGTTGGTCATCTAAATGTACTTTTTATTGAGCTGAATTTCGCATTTTTCATGATTTTATTGTCTGTTAAAGGGACAACTGAACTTTATATAATTATTGTTTTATGTACAACTAGTCATTAGTGTCACTAGTGTGTATGTTAGGACAACTAAATAATATATATTAAAACCAATATAATCAATTTAACCCACATTCGGTATTTAAAAGCACCCCTGGGAACTATTTCATCAATAGTCTCCAAATAACGGGGAAAATTTCGTCTTTCGAATGATGAAGGTTTCGCGAATGTCGATTTTTATGTTTGAATGTTAACCTAACAAAGACACCGTGTTCTAATTGTCACAGCATATTTTTTTTTATCTATTTATATGGAATATGAAATAGTTATGCATCAACGGACCTAAAAAAAATGCAATCACAGCCGAAAAATTAGGGATATCTTCCCAAAAAAACAACATTAAAATCATGGATCATTTAAACTACAGGATTCATTAAAAACTGTTTGACTACATCCCAAGGAATCCACAAAAATTAATCTCCTGCTGTCCTGAAAGCACAACGTTCGATAGGTTCGCTCCTGACACTAACTACCAAACCGAAACAATGTGGTTATAATAATAATTTGCGACAATTTAACATTATTCCTATTAAACGGTGCCAGCTGGATGCGGCATCTGCCCAACTCACATGACCTAGTATGGGCAGTGGTAAAAGTGGCCAATTCCTACCAGCAAAACCGTACAGAAATCTGGTGTGAACGTGGAGACGTGAAACTTTTTCCTCTCCTTCCAGCCCAACGTGTTGGTTGCTTTGGAACGTCTGGTTAGTCTGCAAGGAACAGCCATTGGATGGGAAATCGAGTAGGAAGCAAATCCTAGCATCAGCTGTTTGTGCATACTTGTCTCGAGTTGGCAGACGGTCTCCACTCTAGAATCGGATGACGTTCTGGAGAGGAAGCGAAAGAAAACGAGAATGAGCAGCCAAGGGGAAAGTGTGGGTAAAAATAGTTTTAAATGGAGTAGGGTCATGGGACAAATGAATGCTTGTTGCAGCTAATCGAGAAAGTGCTTTATCTAGATTGGAACGTGAATTAAAAATTGGTTTGCTTTAATTAGAAATCTGGTTCGAGGGAATGTTTTGCTGTGAAAGAATTAGGAGATCTAATGGTGTAACTAGAATTGGAAATTGAGCTAGTTTGATATGATTGTAGCAAGTGATAATCTAATTATTTAATTTGTTGATTGCAACTGTGACACAAATTATGTTTTGAGTAGTAAGTATGTTATGTGTATCAAAATTTCTTATACGAAAAATCGTCAAAATTATCAATCATAAAAAGTCTCGAAATGATTCGAGAGTCCGCTCTTCGGCATACAAACTGTAATATGCTAGATTACCGATCAAAAATTTGCTTCCGTTTGACTGCTATTCCAAATTCCAACATTAGCTACCGTGACGGTTTTGAAAGCACTAGCATATCAAGAAAACAGACAGGCTGACAGACAGTGAACTGCTGTGTAAATTAAAATAGCTACTGGCAGTTGAAAAAATTAGCCTGTCTCGTGCTATTATTGAACGGTGGCAGGTCAAACAAGAAGCCGCGACTTTACGTACCGGAATACAGAGACCATGGAAAGGAGCAACTAGTGAGTGTGAAGTCATCGCACACGGTCCATCAGCCGATGGTAGTTGTAGGGATAGTCAACCAAGTTATCCAACCGGAATGATTTTGTGGTCATGCAGTAAGTGAGTGGCCCCGAAACCGACAGAACTGAAGCATGCATTCGTCGCCATCAAAGCCGCTGTTATCAACGTCATCGGTGACTGCTTGCTCGGCCTCTCCACTTCTGTTTCTTATTATTACAAGTTGTTACACTTAGCGTTGAGTTGTTAAAATGTAAGAGGGGGAAATTGAAAGATAAAGGCTAAGCTAAAACGGTTTGCTTCTACATGTCGTTATTGACATGTCATTTAGCCGGGCTGATTGGCGTTTACCACATTTATATTAATTGCCAGAGTCATGACTTCAAGGCATGGCTTGTCTAGTTTTTTTTTTCTTTATCCATTGGTGGCTGATGGAGTGAGAAGAAATGAAAGCTGCATGATAGTTTAGATATACATTTTTCGTAATACTTTAACGTATATATCACAATTTACTTTAATTTACACCTACAACGTAATACTAGACGCATATACGTACAATAATATCATGTTTTGAGTGAACATTGCTATGATTATGGCGCACAAAATAGTCAGAGCATTTTGTTTGTACAGCCAAATACCGACTTGTGAATAGTTCAAAAATGCATATTTGCCCCAAAAGCACCAAATCCCATGATTACTCTGAAAAAAAAGGTGAACAGATTCAGTCATACCCAATACACCAATTAGCAGTAACGCTCTAATGCAAATGCCACATTTGACGTCGGATATAGCAACAATAATGGGTAGGTACGATGTTGCATGAGAAACATTTATTTTTAGCTAAAAATATCACCTTCCAGTAATAACTTGTGAGTTGTGACGATTTCTTATTTGTCTGTTAATTTACACATTAGGAAAATCGTAGCGGTCTTGTTAAATTAAATTATCACTCGAAGCCGCACCCAGGGGCTAAATAAGCTCCTTTAGGATTAAATTAGCATATTTTCGGATAAGTTAGGTATTCCAGTGTTCCTATTGTTGCGGTATGAGGCTTATGCCGGAATAAAGGTTGAAAACCAAATAAATTTATTTGTCATTGGAAATTTTCCTATCACAGAGTAGAATTGCACACATACAAAATAAAGTTTGTTCACCTAATCGGAAAATGTAAGATTCTATTACAGATTTGCATGAAAATTATCTACAATTTTCAATGTTTGAATATGGTCGCCGTAAGGTTTTTTTTTAAATTAGTTTACAGTTTTTACGTTAGCTTAGTTTCCGAACAAAGTTTGTTTTCCCAAATGCATCACATATTCACTGCCGTTATACGCATAACTGTCCCATGTTGTATGCAATCCTTATGCCCAGTGGACTCTTATGCGTATAACGGCAGTTCAGAAGATGTAATTAATCCAACCTTAAATTAGATGTAAGAGAAATCGTCCATTTTTATTAAACACAAAAGAAGCGCTCCAGGCGAATCATTTTTTCTGATTTCATCCGTATGCCGAAGTGAATCCAATGACGTTTCAATATGTTTGGACAGAATTGAGTGTCGTATGACAGAATTGAAATAAAGAAGCATTGTAAGATTTTTAACAATATCTCAACAATTTTTGACTCTTTATGAAATCCAACCTTACGTATAGAACCATGCAGGAGACGGCTGGGTTCGATTCCAGTCCTAATCTAAGCACTTTTCGGGTTGAAATCGGGTTGAAATACTAATGTAAAAATGGTACAGATTTAGAAAGCTCTCAATCAACAACTGTGGAAGTTTTCATAGCATACTAAGTTGAGAGCCGGTGAAAAGTCCCAGTGGGGCCGTAATAAAGCCAAAATATAAGAATAAAGATAAGATGTGATAAAATTTCACAATTCTAGAACGAACAGAATGACGTAATCTATTCAAGTCTCAGATTTTTTTTAAATTTGGTCCTAAGTATTGAAATGCTTGTTTGCCCGCCCAGAAATACATTTTTCTTAATTTTTGAATTTTGAATTTCGATTTTCCGCTCTTTTTCGCCCAATCTCTGAATTTTCGATTTTTTTCTTAATACGGGATTTTGAACATTTTTTCTCAACAAAAGAGCTCAATTATTTTCCGATGGTTTAGAATTTGGAGAAAATAAATTTGAAACACTGATCCCTGGAATTTGTTTTCACTTTGGAAAATTAAATATGTTTTTACCAGAACAACCTAGGAGATTACCTGTGAGTTCAGCACAGGATACCTATCGAAGTACCTGGTTTATTTTTCAGATATTTCATGTGAATCAATTCAGGTCATTCTCATAGTATAAACATGAATTCACTTAAATTAACACTGGGATGAAATTCCCTTTAAATGTTTTTCAGATTGCTCTGGGAATTTAATTGTACAGCATAACAGATTTTTTTTTTCAATAAACAAAGGAAAGGAATCACCACAATTCATGCATTAAGCGGGCATGTAGCATTTTTTTGTTCCGTAACCCCATCCCTGGCACTTACGGCACTAGGTGATGTTATGGAAATTTTCTCCAGTTTTCCTGAAGTGTTCCCACTGGCTAGCTTTTTCTAAGGCCTTAAGTTTGTTCATTGCACTAGACTTGAAGTGAACTAAATAAACATTATTACAAAGCCGTTGCGCGAATCGCCAGGACGGGATATCCTTTTCATTTTGATTACTTGGAGTGGCACATCTTTGATCTGATCCAGGGATTCACCACTGGGCAGTCTTTTCATGAGAACTTTGAACACACGTTCAGTTTTGATGTCGTAAGTATAAAATTGTTAAAAATAATTACTTTGATCAAATTAACGAAGTCATGGTGGCCATCTTGAAGCAATTACCAGTTGATATATAAACAAACACAGTTTCCATATGGTATCGGAACCAATCAAGGCCTACTTTGATCAAATTTTCATTGCAATAAATTTTACAGACTTTCCCAATTTTCTGGCGGACCATCTGGTGACCACTGGGAGTCAATGATCAGCTTAAATGTCAAAAATCACAATTTTTCTTCATTCCATATAGTTACAGAAAAAAATCAAGGTCTACTTTGATCGTATTTACTCATCAATTTTAGAGTCAATGAATAAAACCGGAAACCCGGAATAAAACCGGAACAACTTGCCCAATCTGTTCAAATTTTTAGTAGACCATAATTTCGAACGTTTTTCTACTGACTGTAAAAATTTCCAAGGGAAGGGCTAATTTCATGGTTGAACAAAAAAAAATTATACCCATGCAAACATTGCTATTTGTATGCCTGTTCGAAAAAATAAAAACCGCACAAAACGCGTTAGGCCCTCCCCAAAAGTAAAGCAGGTGGTGTTCGTTTGAAACGCTAATAACTTTTCTGGGGTAACTCGGATTCACATCCGGTCTTCAGCCTAGATGTTTTTTAATACTCCAAAGGTTCTACATTGTGTACACGAAAAAAAAATCGACGCACTACAGCGCCACCTAGAACCGCGTATGTGAAAGTGGCTCGCTCCCCCATACATTTTGTCGATTTTTCCCATACAAACTTCAAGCCGTTTGAGCGAGGGGTTCCCGTGAATCAAATGACTTCAAATTTTGGAAGGTGTTTTTGACCCCCAAACTTAAATTCAAGTGGGTAGCATTTGAAATTCCAGGCTTTGTTTTTTTTTTCATGTAACGCTGAAACACATAAATACTAATAAAAATATCAAAAATTCTAACCTGATTTCATTTAAATTTAAAACCTTTATAAATGTCATAGAAGCTACCAAAAAATTCCTTGCAATGTACTCGTAGAATGTCTAATCAGATTTTCTTACAATGTACTTCATAATTTCTCAGTGGGAACGACACATTTTCACATCCATTGTATCCTTAAATCAACAATCTTATCCACATCAATGGAAAAAAAAATCCCAGAAAATATTTTGTCTATTCGAAACATTCATTTTCTGAACATTCCTGTTTATCCTTCTGTTCCTTAAGGGCTTTTATTTTATCTCGCACGCATGTCATCGCAGCAGTGCCCAACAAACTGATGCAAAGTTTGAAATTTTCGCTCCACACTGCTCAAACGGTTCCAAATCTGGTTGATTAGAAACTGACTTTTTCTTCCTTGATTTGTTTTCCGTCGATCTTGTTTTCCGTGCTGAGCACCAATGCTACCGACGTCAGGGAGGAAGCTCCCACACCTGGTTCCTACCTATCGACCCATCAAACTTATGAACCGGGGGGACCGTCGGCTTTACTTCCCTTCCGAATGAAGGCGTGATCAGAGATGCCTCAGAACATCCCGGCGGCGCCGACAGGGATTGAACCCAGGCCTGATGGGGTGAAAAGTAATCACGCTTACCACTACACCACCGGCGCCGCTAGAAACTGACTTGGCACAAACCATTTGAAGTTTATATGGAAATTACCCAACATTATTTTATTATGATGTAATAAAATACATCTCCAAAATTGCCTACGAATTCCCATCAAAGTATCCTAGAAATGCCCGAGAAACAATTATCAGAATTCCTTTGAAATATTTCTCAGAATTTCATCCGCATGAAATTGAAGTTTGAATTTTAAATTCGCATACAACGCCACGTACTTTTAATTGTTTATGGAAAGTTTATAAAAATTCTGTAGTTTAACTCATTACACCGCAAAAAATTCCAAATATGATCAAATGTGTCTGCCCTCGAAAATCTTGTTACACAGTGTTTTTATGGAGATAAAAATTCTTTGGTGTTTCTTCAAAATCCTCTTTGAATCTATGAATTCCTATTAGAACTAACCTGAAATTATACCTACAACTCCCATGGAATCCTCTTAAAAATTACCATGAAGATTATACTCAGAGTCAGTGGCGTCGAGTGGGTGTTGCATGGGGTGCAGGGCGGGTGTGGTCCGCACCAGGTTCACAGATTTTCGGGATGCATCTCAAACCCCTGAAATCACCGATTTATCAATTTCAATTTAACATTTTGTTTGCGAAATACTATTAAAATCAGCAGAACCTCCTATAGAGGAAGATGGGGATGCTTGATCCCTATTTTTGATTTTTTGCAATATCTCAGCCACTAGTGTGTACATTCTATCTTTTTTCCTGTCACATCAAAGAGTCGTTACTAAGGTACACTTCAATAGCCATAACAGTTGAAGAAAATTATTTTTAAGAAAGTTTAAATCGTTTTTTCTAAAATTTGGAAAAGCGGCCCAAGTATCTCTTATTTTATAAAATGGTTTGAAGTATAATATTAAAATTAATCTGATAAATATGATTTTCTTTCAAAGCAATAAATGGGCTTCTACAATACTGCGTCAGCGTCAGCGTTGACGATTGGGTTTGTCCGTCAAATGACAGGTGTAACGCATGTCAAGTTGCTTTTAAACCGACATATCTCGTTGACGACCTCACATCGATGGATCAGTCCGCAAATTTTTATTGGGTTCAAATTTAACGCTTACGTTGACGTTGACGCAACATTGTGGGAGCGCATTCAAGGTATGTTTTGCGTGAAAAAAAGGGCCCTGCTTTGTTCAGATTAGTCTATCAGCTAAGCTGCTATGACAATGGTCTAGTTTGTTTTTCTTTTAAAAGTCGTCCAACCAAAATTCTGAAATGTCAAACAGTGTATTTTCCCAAGGCAGGCCTTATGCCTCTGATATTTTTCTTGCAAAGTGAAGAACTAGCCAATGGCTAAAATTCACTAAAATAAAGAAGAAAACCAAACAAACATTTGGATGTGTGTAAATTTGATGTTTTTTTTTTGTCGGTAATTTTGCTACTGTTCGTATTATTATTTTAAAATCATTTCTAAAAAGCCTTATGCATCCAAATTTTGTTTAAAGTGAGTGAGATTGATAGATAAATTATGCTATGTCAATTGGATATGATTTGCTTCGAATTCAAGAGCTCACGGACTCCATTACCGGCTCATTACCGGAATCCGGAAATTTAGGTAATCTGGTTGGTAATCGAGCTCGTGAGCATCTGAATTGGAAGCAAAACAGATCCAATTGACATTTTAATCATTTGGATGATTAAGGTTTTTGGGATATGTTTTTAAAATAAAAATACGAGAAGTAGCAAAATCACCGGTAATCAACCCTACTGTATTTATCGCGTTATTTATTGTCCATTTTGATTGTTCACGACATAACAGACAAAAAATACCAAACGTTTTTGATGAAAAAAGATAAGTTCTAAAAAAAATAAAAACCACATTGAATTATTCATGCAAAGAATTGAGCTTTAACTACAAATCTAAACATTTCCAAGTTTATAGTAATTTGGATAAACATTTGTACTATATACTGTACATATGGCTTCTGTGTATTTTTTTTTCATCGCCTAATCTGTCCACATGTTCTGATGATCCCATGTTGCATAAATTTATAATTAACTTCGATACTATTCACAACTTGAGTGGAAGTCATTTGAGTGCCTGAATATTTCCCTCGGGCCAAAATATGACATGTATTAAACCCGTCGTGTGACGTATCAAATCATACGACTATTCAAGAATAACGATCATATTGCGTGTCCGAGACCAAATTGGCCACATTTGTACCACATCTTCCCGAAATTTCCTTGGAAGTGATAAGAAGTCAAAACCCGCTATACAGCGCACAAATCACGTTGCTCAATATTTAGTAACATGACGCGTTTGGCAATAGCCCAAATGATATTAAATTTTCATTTCGCCGCACATGACAAAGTTTTACCTTACAGCCATCGACAGTACTCTAATTGCCCTTATCTGCATCGGTATGCCTGTTGAATACATTCTCCAGCCCAATTAACTAGTTGAAAGTGTCAAAAAGGAAACGTGTAAGCCATTACAATTACACGGTATAGTACCAGCAGGATAACCCCCGACCGACAAGCTCTAACTCAATTGAGAACCCTATCTGTCTGTTGCACGAGCTGACAAATCGCATACAACCGATGTTCCCCCAAGCAGCACGCTCCCAGTCATACAAACATTCCTACTAACCACCACCAGCAAAGCGCTGCGCTGCTTTTTGATCTGAATTGTGCTCTGCTGCACTCGTTTTGCTGTTACTGACTGTGAGAACATTTCTTTCTATATTCCAGTGTCATCTCGTTTGCTCTGCTACCACATTAACTAACTCTTCGTGCACAGAGTGCACTCGTTTGCTTCTTGTGTATTCTTGTATAGCATTTCATAATTTGAAAATGACACTTTTTTCATCACGAGCGCCGCCGCCGACAGAGAAGCATCCCATCATCATCACCATCGTCATCCTGGCATAAAACATGTCTCGTAAACATCTGGGATAGGGGAGGGAGAGGTTGGACGAGAAACACGAATAAGCAGCATAAAAGCAGAAGCAACAACAGTTGACAGTGAAACGACTCAAGCCGCATATCATCAGCTCATAATTCGTGACATGAGTTAAAATTTTTAAAATTAATACGACGTGCAACAGCGTACACAGACAGGCAACCGTGACAGCTCCCCGTGAGGTAGACGATGATGGCAGCTTACGGCAGGCAGCGGAACATGAGAGAACCAGCAGCAACAACAACAATAACAAGAACCCAACGAAGATAGACAGACAGACAGTGAGAGCCGAAGCAGCTGTTGATGCCACATTTCATTTGGCAAAACATGTTTATTTTCAATTAATTTGAAAAATAGATCCAATTCATGAGGAAGAAATAATAATCTGTATTAGTACCAATTCTGGATACCTGGGGATAACATTGTGACGTTTGCTTTCAACGTTACCAAAATACTAATTTTAACTCAAATCCGATATTGATTAGAAATACACCAAAGAGCACTCCCACCTCAAAATAAAACAAAAATAAAGCTACTATTGTTGCGACCCCTTCAGATTTGAATGAAACTTCGTACATATGTTGGTTGTTGGTTTTCTTTAAGAAAAATGGTAAATTTTCTAACATATTTATTTTTTCATAAGAACGTATGTTTAACATTTGTTTATATCAGGGTTTTTATTTGTTTCAAAATATCCTAACTTGAAATCGACATGTTTGAAAAAATTACGTCTGAGAGAAAGTTGTAGGTTATAAAATGATCTTTAAGAAGAAAAAAATAGACTGTGTTTTTATTAAATTGTATAACATACTCAAACGCCGCTTACTTTAGTAAAATAAATCTGGTCTGAGTTGCTGATTGGGAATATACAGCCAATACGAAGACGGTCTTAAACCATGTATTGGCCATTTATTGATGAATTTCAAATCTCGTGGTACTACTAAAATCCGTATGGTCTGTAGATTATTTGTATTGTAAATAAGTTTAAAATAGGATTTCCTACTTTTTCAAAAGTGAAAAGAGTAGTTAAACGTTTTTTTAAAGATATATCTACTTGCAAGGATGAAAAACTATAAAATTTATTACTGAGCACGAATGCCAAAATACAGTCATGGTTCTAAAATATGGACACTGGAGACAACTGAATGGTACTCTGGACTATCCGTAACAGTGATCAATCTATTAAACTGATTCTAGATTTTTTTTTTTTCGAAAAAAGTTTGAACAATATGAGAAAAAAATTGGATCATACAATAACGATGGAACTTTTACGGATGTTCGGAATCTTCCGGATGACCAATTCCATAGCCATTTTGGTCCATGTTTATGTGAAGATCTCAAATTCATTTTTATAGTGGATTTGAAAAAAATCGCTAAGTTCGAGGATCAGTTTCATGGATTTAACACTGATGTTCCGGATATTCCATAGAACTGTTTTCGTGGCTCCATGTTTATGTCATGATATAAAAAAAAATCTTATATCACAGTGTTTTTTTAGAAAAAAAAACGCAGAGTTTAGGATCAGTTTCATGGATTTACCACTTTTACGGATGTTCCGGATCTTCCGGAAAACTGAATTCGTAGACATTGGGATTCATGTTTATGTCACAACCTCAAGTTTATTCTTATATCATAGTTCCAAATGCTTTTGAAAAAAACACGAGGCACTAGGATCAGTTTAATGAAATGACCATTTTTACAGATGTTCCAGATCTTCCGGAAAACCGTTTGGGTGGCCAAATTCAACCTTATATCACAGTTCCAGATCAGTTTCATGGATACACCCCTTTTAGAGATGTTCCTGATCTTCCGAAGGACCACCACCGTGGCCGTCGTGATCCTTTTATATGTCACAACCCCAAATTCATTGTCATGTCACATATGATCAGTCTCATGGATTGACTAATTTTACGGGCGCTCCGGATCTTCCGGAGGTCTATTCCTTTTTCTACACTGCCCATATTTAAGAAAACTGGCTATATTCTGGCTAATTATGAACATTCGTGCTCATAAATCAAAATTATAGTTTTTAATAAACTTGCAAATCCCACAAACACACTTTTATAAAAAGCGTGTATCGACTCTTGTCGGTTTAAAAAAAAAGTAGCGGACCCTATTTTGAACCTATTTACAATCAAAATAATCTACGGACCCTGGATTATAGTGGTATCATAATATTTGAAATCTATGAAATGGCTAAGCTATGTCATTAGGGTGCTTCATGTTGAAAAAATGTCTTATTTCTTAGAGAACACCCTCCAGTTTGATTCAAAACCCCAAAATATATTTCTGTTCAAAAAACTATAAAGATTAAAGTTTAGAGGTCGCGCAAACTGTTTGAAATTTTTTCCCTTGATTTGTTTTCCGTAGCCGCTTTATGTTTGAAATTTGTATAGATTTCCACCAAAATTACCCCAATTAATCATGTTTGGTTGTTTTTGATATCATCCACATCCAGAGGGCCAGTCACTTTCAAATGTATGGGAATGGTAGGAAACCATTTGGAAATGCATGAAAATTTTCAGTTTTTATTCATTATCGTCTTTATGGGTAGTTTTAGATGCACAAAAATTGCACGAGTACATTACTATGGTGATAAGGTAAACACTCGTTTGTTTATTTCCTTTTGTGAAAGCATGTTTAGTCACAAATCATGGATTTTCTGATATTCTCCATACTGCAAAAATGATTTTCCTACCACTGAAGGGGCGACATCTCTTGGATCTTCAGTATAGCTACTACTCAAATCATATAATTTATTATAACGAAGTGCTTAAAGATGTGTTCAGGGTATGAACAAAATTATTTGTAGAATCATTTTACCATTCGGGTTACTGTTCGTTTATGGTTTTCGTTTCGTATTAAGGTATTTTTTAAGAGACAACATGATTTAGGACAAGAGAGAATAATTCTGCGTGAGCCTAGTTTTTATTAAGTTTCCTTTGTAATTGTGCCCATTGCAATAATCTTTAAAATAAAGATCCCTGAATACAATCCAGAACCAGATCAATACGTTGAAGGAAGAAACGTATTTTATTTTATTACTTTAGGACTGCAAAGCCATAACAAGATGTGGTTCGGTAGCTTAGTGGTTACCGTCTCTGCTTACTGATAGCGGATGACTGTTTCATTGATAGATGATTTTTTTAGAAATATGAATACTCAGTAGACGTGTTTTTGTGTGTGGTAAAGTAGTGTTAGGTTTTGAACGCTTGTTGTCATTTATAGATGAAATTAAAATCCAAATACGCCAATCGATAGGATATTACTTAACGAATCTGCTAAAATAAATACTTTTCAATTTTTAATCAAAAAACTTTTGAAAAATACACAAATGCTAATTTTATCACTGTTTTCATGAACTATACGTTTTCCCCAAAACCAGTCATCATACACGAGTACCAATTGGTTGCACATCATTCTGCTTGAACCTGAAAAGATGTAAAACAGCGCTGCTGTCTTGCCTCTGCTCATTACCGTTTCGAACGTCGTGGCACTTGATCCACTTGATCCAGGGCCCGGAAGGTGTTGGATTATTTCAAGCGTAATCCGAACCTTTCGATTCGCGACGCGGCTCTGAAGACAAAGTGTTCCGCCTGGTTCGTTCAGCAAACCATGAAACGAGCTGGGCTTCGTGTATTCAAGGTCCGAAAGGCACCGAACCAGCGTGATCATCAAAACAAGGCGGCCAAATCCCGCGCAAGGAAGCTGTAGCGACAGTGGTTAACGAAACCGATATGTGTGGTTATGGATGACGAAACCTACTTCAAGGCAGACGCAAAGCAGATACCGGGGCTGGAGTTCTACGTTGCTAAATCACGGTTAGATGTTCCGAAAGACATAAGGAAGAAGAAAGTGGTCAAATTCGGCAAAAAATACTTGCTCTGGCAGGCCATTTGCCAATGCGGTAAACTGAGTAAACCGTACATCACAATGGGTACCATCAACAGCAAAATTTACCGCACCGAGTGCCTCCAGAAGCGTCTGTTGCCCTTCTTGCGGTCCCACGGAGGCGAGACATTATTTTGGCCGAACCTGGCATCATGCCATTACGCGCGATCGACATTGGATTGATACAGAGACAATAACGTTGTTTTTGTACCAAAAACTGCCAACCCCCCAAATTCACCAGAGATTCGTCCGGTAGAAAGATTTTGGGCCATAATGAAGGCCAAAGTTCAAAAATCGTCCAAGATGCTTAAGAGCGAGCTGGAGTTGAAGAAAGAATGGATGAAAGTGACCAAAAAGGTCGGCTCCACCATTGCACAAAATGTAATGAGGGGTCTTAAGGGAAAGGTGGGGACTTTCAGCGATGGAAAGAAAATTAAATAAAGTCATTATGCCGAAACATAATCCATATGTTTTTGTTCATTCCCTGAAAGTTTCAAGAAAATCCGACTTAAAATAAATTTTTAGCGAACACTTTTCAAGAGACTTATAGTCTAAATTTACGGTCCAGAACTCTCAGCATAAGAAGGGGGATTTTCCAAGGCGATACCTTTAGTCCGCTGTGGTTCTGCCTTGCGATGAATATTCTCAGTAGAACACGCAACTAATGCAACTATGGATACTATTAGAAAATTATAGGAAGAAGCACAAATTTTACCCACGAAAACAGTCGAAAAGCTGCACCGTCTCTTGCAGCTTGTAACGGTGTTCAGTAATGACATTCGGATGGAGTTTGGAGTCTATAAATGTCGAACAGTCAATATACGTCAGGGTCAAGTAGTGGATACTGGCAGTTTCCGCGTCAACGAACAGGAGGTGATTCGAAATATGGTTGAAGGCGAAATCTACAAGTACCTACACAGTTCAAAAAAGTAGTGTAAATTTCTGTTCAATATGATGCACATAAATGGAGCGTCACATATCATATACGTTTACATTATATATCATGTAAAGTTCTGTAACATTTCATACAATGTAGTAAATATTGTATACAAAAGCCCATATTTGCAACTAAAAGGGATTCGCCATACAACGATCAAGAAGGAGCTGCAGGAACAATTCTTGTATCGAATCAATCGTGTTCTGTGATCGTTCCTGTCGGCCGACAACAAGATAAAGGTGATAAACACGTTTGTCGTGCCCCTGTTGACGTACAGCTTTGGGGTGAAAAGTGGACCAAAACCGACTTGGAGACGATACAACGAGCAGTACGAGTGGCGTTAACTAAGCATCGCATGCATCACCCAAAATCGGCCGTCGAGAGAGTCACCTTGCCACATAATGAAGGAGGAAGAGGCATCACTGATATCTAAGCGCTATGTGTTTCCCAGATTCAGCAGTTGCGGAGCTACTTCGTAGAAAGCCAGAACCTTCACGAAGTCTACCGTGCTGTTTGTGAGGCAGAACACGGGTTCAGCGCCCTGCATCTGGTGCAGGAAGACTACCAGTTAAATTGCGACCTAAAAACTGTCGAAGATAAAGTTGCATCGTGGAAGCTGAAGGAGCTGCATGGTACGCACCCTCATCAGTTGGAACAAGCGCATGTCGACAAAGTGGCGTCGAATACGTGACTGGTGCGAGGTGAACTCTTCTCAGAGACGGAAGGTTTTATGGTAGCCATCCAGGATCGGGTTATTGCGACGAAGAAATACCGTACACGCAAAGTGAAAATTTATTACAATGAATGTTAGTTCCATTTCCTATCATCCTCTGTTCATGAGCATCGCAGCGAATGTTAGAAGTTGACCTTGCAGACGATGTAATGATTTTTTTTATCTTTTTTTATTCCGTGTTCTGTATATGCTTTCACCTACACAAGCAAGCATTTGCCTTGATTGTTATGTATAACATGGTAGAAGGACGCACACACTTGCCTCGAATCTCTCCAGCAGAAAAAGCATACGAAGTCAAGTGTGCGAGAAAATGAGCGCTTCATGTTTGATTTTATTCTATCCATATTCAGGAGCATGGACAGAGCAGTGGAGAAAACACTGGTCTGATAATCTCAACGTTCGTGGTTCGAGTCCAGTCCGGCAATCTGAGTCCTATTTTTTTCGACATAACTAATTTACCTCACTAATACACTGTACATTTTTCGGTCTACAATTTTCTTGCATTGGCCTGCAGCTAGGTATATCGCATCCTCAATCAATGAATTGTGATGCACAATCCTACTGATCGTATGCTTAGCAAGTGCACTCATCGTTGTAGAAGCTTTGGTTGAAGTGATTTTCATCTCGTTGTTATCAGGACGACATTCATCCTTCGTTTTCATGACCTTAACGATAAAAAAGGAACTCCACAGCTTTTTCAAACATTTATAAGATTGAGTAATTTGAAGTTCAACTATACCTGATCATAGCTAGGGAAAATGTTCAAGTTCTTTTCCTTCGTGTCCCTCCTTAGTCTTATGTAAGTAGCTTTACTCATTGATTCGTCCAACAATAAACTCAAAGCTTGAATTGGTGTGAATGGTTTCGGAATATCTGTGTCAAGGCGTTCTAGAAGATTTTCAAGATTTTCGAAGTTAGCTATAATTTTCTTAATTATCTTGCACAAAAACGTGTTCCCATTTTTCCTTGCTGCGTTGCTGACCGATTCCAGAAGAATTAGCTCACAATTATCAAATTATGTGGCTTGACGGCGAGAGATTTTACGCTTTCTCTCCAAGCAAAGCTCATTCAAACGCTTTTTCGGACGACCTGTGGATTAATGCGTTATGCTATGTATTTACCAACTATAATTAAATAATTTAAAATTTGTGTACCTCGACTAGCCACATTTAAGGGCAATGTGGTATCGATTGTTGACAAAATCTGGCTTTGAGTTTGAGCATTGGGTGACAATGAAATGTTTCCTAAAATTTCTCTAGGAAGTTTGAACGGTTTATCAAAATATTTCTGATTAGATTTGAAAACTCGTGTTGCGTTTCGTTTGTGCTTAGTGTACAATTTCTTGAAATAATTGCATGTATCCTTCACCATTAGAGCAATTTTATCCCTCGTATCTTTCTCCACGATATTATGCATTTTGAAGACTTCTTGACAGACACTATTACGTTTATCAATAGTGTTTCCGGACGCATTTTTCCACAGGTTGAATAATTTGCGCTTATCCATACTTTAAAATAAACCTCAATCGTAATTTTCAAAAATGAACGACAAACATACTTTATTTGACCAAGCGCTTACCTGGAATACTTCCGGAAATTTATCTTTTTAAAGTTTCAACTGATTTACGTATATACTTGCTGCCACAAACTTAAATCCCGTCTTGACGTCTTGATCGCATTCGTTTGATTAAAATGGTGCAGTAGTGTGCACAGATTAAACATCAAAAAGCTCTATGAATGAGGCATTTATTACAATAATAGATTGTTTGGTTGATTTTGAATGATTATTGAATTCTAGCAATGAACGTTTACAGCGTGTTTGCTGGTTTATATTTAACTGTACGTTTGATATTTACAACACTGTACGTTGTATATCCAAACGAAATGTCGAATATTTGAATTTATTAAACTATCAAGAGCAAATTTTCATTGGGTCGTAAGCAACAATGTAAACAAAAACGAGATTTCCATGCGATAGGATAGCTAGAGCGTTCATTAATGTGAGTTTAAATTTTCATAGCGATGTTTTGATAATAAACATTAAAATTTGCACATTGAAAAATCAACTTATGCCGCACAACCCTACAACAATACTACTTTGCAACATAGGGCGAGTTTGCCTGTTGTCGGTTTGAGACGTAAGCAACATTACATTTTTTATGTTTAGCGAATCGACGAAACGAACATGACGTAAGCAACATGATAGCTTAAAAATTACCGAAACCCTCTCAACGTAAGTAACATGTCAGTTTATAATACAGCGTAATGCTTAGATGAAAGTAACGTGCAACCTATCATAATGACTTATGAAATGGTCGTATACACGTTTGATGAACAAATCTCATAGTATTATCGAACTTAATATAAATCTTTATCACAATCTTTATCTAATGAAAATTTGCTCTTGTTATGATGTTTTGTTTGCGTTTGCGTTTGCGTAAGCTCATTGAGATAGGTAGTGAACAGGTAAATATAAAAGCACTGCAACAGAAATTGTGGACAAAAACTACTGCTGTACACTGATAACAAAAAAGAAACATTCACATTTACATACAAATCTGAAACACTTATATATTTGAACATCATCATGTAAATGCATGCATAATATGGGCCATCGTTAATCGCTTACTGGCCTTATAATTGAATTATGTAAAATTAAATTTCCCTGTAGGGGTGTTTTTGGTCTTTTTTAACCAATGTTATCTCTAGTTCCAATCATCTTTTTCTCATCAAGGGTACAAAAGGGTACAGATAATATTCTATAGATTTTGTGGGCAGAACCACGTTCTTCCAGAATATGCGTAGAAGTTTTGCTCATATTTGCTCCTTTTGGAGGAAAGTGTTCTGGAAAAATTGGCTTTTTTTACACAAAAACAGGAATAACTTTCGTAAAATGACAACTATCAATTCCCACCTCTTCTCAAAAGATGCGTATTCTCATAATCTTGAAGTTCTTGAAGATGGCTCTCAAAATAAAACAGAAAGAAAAAAGTTAGAGCAAAAAAACTGTTTTTTTTTCAGAACCACCCTATCTGAATTTAAAAAAACGTTCCTAGAATTATGTATTGAAGAGATAGAATTTTGATGTCTTTGGCAAAGTTGCTTGACATTAAATTATCTTTGACTTTGTGGAAGCAAGTATTCTCCTGAAACATATAAATTAAAAGTTATGGTTTTTTATTTTGAAAAAAGAGGACCACCCTAGTCACCACCTACACCAAAAGAAAGATCTTATCTGGTAGATAAACTCTTCCGAAGACGTCAAACCCCTAGAGTGCATATTTTTCGAGATATCGGTTTTTGTCGTGAAATTTCGCGTTTTCGGCCATAGTGCCTCGGTTCATGCGGTCTCCACTAACATCCTCTGATGATGAATCCCTCATAACTGTAAGCGAATCTTATATCCCCCGGTTGGGTGTTGATGCAGGATTCGTTTAATGAGTTTCAAATATATCCTTCCAATAGAAACCCATATGTAACACATATGGGTATCGTTCGGACAAAGCTAGAAAAAATGGATTGTTTTTTTTTTTAATAATTATGAATATAAGTACTTTTATCAAACTTAGTAAGGAGTACATCGTAGAGCAAACGTCAATATTTGGCATGTTCTGTATGTAAACCAGGAATGACCTCATGCATCAGATTAAAGGCTTTACATCGCTTCCGAAGGAAGACATGACCAGATATTTTACGCCTCAGAAAATCCCAACGACCTCGATTAATCTTATTCGAGACACACTGGGATGATAAAACATTCACGCTTACCACTCAGTCACCAGTGCCGTCCGTTATGAACCATGTCATGAGTTATTTCAAATATTGAATAAACGTATAATTCTTGCAAACAAACTTGGAAGTACTATATCTTTAGAGTCCTTAGTATAGTGCAATAAAATATAAGATTGCACGCATGAAATCATACATCACTAGTTTTTTTTTTTTTTAAGTGTTGAAAGCATCAGGACGGGATATCAGGCCAGTCAGATAACATCCACTTTCATAAATCAATTCTGTTTGCTTCGTTATTTTAATAATAATTTAAACAATAGACCTCGAAGCGACTCTAATGATATACAACTTGATTTCCATCAAACAATAAGTAAACGGCACCTTTATCTCAGTTAATCATTCAACCCCTTCGAAATCCTCCGTCTCAATAAGCTTTGCCGACGGATCACTTTCTTATCTGGCTGGTTCGTTGAAAAAAAAGTTATAATTTACAACTTAATTGTGCCATAAATCTGTTCGGGTTTGATTTTTCCGCTTGATTCCCACCACCATACATCGATTTTTATATGAGATTGCCTGTTTCTTCACGTGCAAAAGGCCAGGTGACGTATACGTTGTTACTCTTTATCGATGTGGTTTAATTTAAGGTTAGATAAATGCTCGAATTTGTTACTCACGTAATCGGGCCCGGCCCGTTTCGGCACCGAGAGAAGTAGCAAAACACAAGGCAATGAACATGGAGTCACCGTATTTTGTTGTTATTGTTGCCTTTTATTACAGTCCATAAATTATCGTTTCGTTATAAAAAAAATGATAAATTTCAACGAAATTGGGTGCGTAGAAGAGGAAGAAAATGTCGGTCGGTGGTATATACACCACTCGAGGAAAACGGCAGCCATCAGAACCAACGGGTTGAGGGCAGGTAAGCAACGATGAAAACAAGTGATCTTTTTAAGAAACTGAAATCCTTCCATTAGCACTTCAAAATAAGTGCCTTTCCCTAAATTATTGCTTAAAGGCTATCGGACGTAATTGCAAACTCTGAAAATCAGCTGCCTCAATTATAATGACAGGGAACGAAAAGTGCACGTCGATCGGACAGCTTAGGGCTGCAAGGGGTCTCGGAATTTGTGAGCGAAAAATGTACGAAACAGAAAAAAATCGCTGGAGGTAAGCAAATCTTTCGACGTTGTTTGTTTCCTCCTTTTTCCACCTCATGTGTACTACAGGGAGGAAGGTCCGATCCCATTTTTCATTATTAAATCGAATGAACATGTTGGGTTTCAAAGCGAGTGGTGTAAGTTGACAGGCTAATAATAATATTATAAACTGTGCTTTTGAGTATCGAGTGGCAGGATCTCCGCCGGCCAGCCAACTGAGTGAGTGTGAGGTTAAACGATCCGGCAAAGGTTTGCGTTTACAATAGAGGCTCTTGGATTTTTGGTTTGGAGGGTTGAATGGTGCTATACAAAAAAAAATAAACTCAACCCTGTCAGACTGGGAAGACAGCAAAACGGAACTCGGTGAACAGAACTAGTTTGAGGTTTTAATTTGACAAGGAGCGGTTGAAGCAGTGACGTGCGACTCACACGAAGGGACGAATGCCAATGAATGTAAAAAGTGTTGTTTTTCACCCATACAACCCCTAACTAATTTGAATTCCGGTTACATAAAGCATTTTGCTGATTAAATATTATTCTTTAATTTTCGTACCATTCCATGGGAACTTACCCGTGCCTCTTCGTTATAACAACACAACCTGAAGTTGCTTCGAAGACACAAACATTTTTAAACCATTTGAATAAGGGAAAAAGTTAATGTGACCTTTAAAACGATGAAATGTACATTGTCATATCAACAGTGAATGCCATTATAAAAATAGCAATTTTGGTTCTGTATTCTTGGAAATCTGTGTATCGCGCCTCACGGAGAAAAAAAGTATCGTCCAGTCAATCATATGTCAGCTAAAATCAACTATATTTATACACCCAACCGGGGGATGTAAGATTTGCTTACAATTATGTGGGATTCATCATCAGAGGATGTTAGTGGAGACCGCATGCACAGAGGATGCGATATACCGAGCTGCAGGCCAATGCAAGAAAATGGAGAAAGAAAAATGTGGAGAGTATAAGTGCACTCAATCAATGTGCAAATTAATCGTGTCAAAAAAAATGCGGACTAGAGGATCTAGAACCACGAACGTTACGATTATCAAAACCTGTGCTTTATCCAATGCTCTCTCCATGCTTCGGGATGTGGATAGGCTAAAAGGAAACAAGAAGGCTCATTTCATCGCATACTCGACTTCGGAGAGAATCGAGGCAAGTGTGTGCGTCATTCTACCATGTTATACATAACAATCATGGAAAATGCTTGTTTGTGTAGGTGAAAGCATATACAGAACACAGAATAAAAAAAGATAAAAAAAATCATTACATCGTCTGCAAGGTCAACTTCTAACATTCGCTGCGATGTTCATGAACAGAGGATGATAGGAAATGGAACTAATATGCATTGTAATAAATTTTTGGTTTGCGTGATACATTGATTTTTGGATAACAAGCATAATTCATGTTGAATTAACTGACAAGTATGCTTGAATCAACTTCGGTAAATATGGTTGATTCAACACTTGATTCAACAATAAAATGGATCTACTAAAATATTTGATGGTTGAAATTTTGATAGTTCTTTTATAGCGCCAGTAAACTCAACCATGATTATTGGTGTACCAACTGAATCAAAATAGTTGAGTCGAACATGCTTGGGGTCATTTAGATTTATTTTCTGGGTTAAATTTTTCGTTCCAAAACCGTTGAAGTTAAAAAAATAATAATCATGGGCATTTTAATATTTATTTATTTATTTAAATAATATCATCTGCATCTTACCATAGGACAGCGCCACTTATTTAAACCATCGATGTACATACCTTGATCTGACGACTATTAACGGTGACGGCAGTATAGTTTCTACTTCTGCACGCTTTATTCTCTAAAACGCACAAACGTACAGAAACATATCTTCTCAGTACGATGTTTGAATGAAATATTAAAAGATGTGCTTACTAACAAATTGCTCAATTGCTGCATCAGTCAACTGGAATAGTTTCAATAATTCCACAATTTCTTTGTCCACTACAAAATCAGTATCAAATTCTTCCGGATGTTTTTCTCCACGGACGCCATGATGAGAATAAATGCATAGCATCAGGATGTTGTTTTGACGTTTTGTATAGTTGGTTTAACCATACACACTGGTAGGAATACTAGCATTTTTGTTTAACTAGGTTTTCTAAAGGAATACTAGCATTTTTGTTATGACAGATGTGTAAAAATGGTAGCACCTTTAACTACAAATTATTTTTGGCTCAATGAAGAACTTATTTAAAAATTACTAAAATTTGTGGGTGATCCAAGAATATGTTTATTTAAAATATCAACTATCTAAATAGTTACTTGAATCACCCGCCTTTTCTCTCCGTGCTTGCAAGGTCTTGCTGATAACAATTAGTTAAGTAATGCTTTTAATCTGTTATTTTCCAAATAACTTTTGAATTTTAATATCTGGGTGATTCAGCATCAAATCTGGTTTTTTATAAAATCTAACTTCCCTTTGAATGTATAGGCCGGAGAGAAAAGTAGAGCTAGTATGAGTACTTTTTCCTAGCTGGTCACTGGCTGGAGAAAACAAGATTGTGGATTTGGCCCACGGACCGTACTTTTGACAGGCCTGTCTAAAAGCTTCCCTTCTCTTTTATTGCTCTTCGCCACGTCTCTAGCTGTCTAGATAGTAAACATAAACAAGTAGCTATGCAATAATTGAGCGAAATTTCGAAGCATAAAAAAACTGATTTTTTTTTCAAGGATAAATCTGACATTTCTGAATGCTGTGTGTGCAGCCGAACTGGTCGCATGAGTTTTTTTACTGTGTTATAATGGACCGGTGATGGCCTTTTTATTAGTTTTATACCCCGTGTGCGATAATTTGATTTGATTGAATAAGTTTTTGCTAATGTTTCTAAGCTTGATTCTGATGCAATGCTTGGTGTACTCTCGCATTTCCCTTTGTTATCCGGTATGCCCTTGACCGCCCTGATATACACAGCAAAAACTAAAAATTAATATTACATCAAAGCGGATGCTCTACAACCACCGACAAACCGACATGACTCTTAATTCTGACTTATGCCCGAATATCTTAAACGGCTGATTTAAATGTGCAGTGATCCGAACTGTCAAAACCATAGGAATTTTTGATTTAGATATAAATAATTTGTTCAGAATAGATCAGACACGCGAACCAGATGTTAGCAGTGTGCTTTGGTCAGAAATTTTATTGTTTTTGCTATGGTCATTCATGTTGGTTTGTCGGTGCTACAACCACGTCAAAAAACTGGTGAGATTGAGATTGCACTGTTGAAATAATGTTTTGCTGTGTATGGTTTGGGTTTTTACGATGAGGAACGTATTTGGATGTGGTGAAAACGAATAGTTACCGAAAACACGTTCGATCATGCAGTATTTGAGCTTGGCCTTTGGCTGATCGTAGTGAATGACCGGGATGCGTGCCAGTGAAGCAAAATTGAAAAAGTTAATCATATCTAATTATTCTATGGCTAGAATCGGCTGGAGGAAAATATGTGCGGAGTGATGTTGATTCTCTAATAAGGAAAAATTCCCAAAGGTTTGGTAAAGATTTATGATTCTAAAAAGATCTGTAAACATAATTCTAACAGTTTCAGTTAATACGTATTGTTCGTTTTGTCAAAATCTGGATGCAGTTATTTGGTATACAATACTTACACAGCAAAACATGTTTTATCTGCTATCATTACTAAAATAGCTTGTTGGGCTGGTGCCAGGTGATTATCACATGTATACTTAGTATAAATGTAACGTTTTTGCACAGAAAAAACTACAAGTGTACACAACATGCTCGAAAAGAAGTGATAAAATTTGATTCAAACATATTATTTTGATAGGTCTCACTTGCCCCTGGTCATGCAATAAACCGTGACTTCTGGAATACATGTACTAATCGTGTAAACTATTTAAAACTAGTAATTGTTTTCGTGTATATTTCTTCAATTCTCTAATCACCTGATGCCGGCAAAATAGGCCTATCTCAAGTAAATGTTTACAAAATGTTGCATAGAGATTAGTGCGTGAAACTTTATTCGTTAGTTCAAACTGACAGGTTACTGAAAAATATTTGCTGGAGATGGGAATGAAAACAATATTCATTATATTATATACAATGTTAGCGGTAGCACTTTATCTTTCATCTGCAGGTAGGTTTGAGAAATTTCTGTTAATAAAAGTTAAATCCACCGTTCTCACTTACTCCGTATTTTCACTTGCCCCAGTGAACCTTACTCGTAATTCCAAAGTGCTTGATTGTACTTAACAATAAAGGCCTAGACATTATTTCAAAAGCGTGTTGCAGATTAAAAAATACATCAACAGTCGTTTCTTCACGCTCCAAGTTGTCATTACACTTTGCTAACACCAAATTCAACACAGTTTCACAAGAATGACCTTCCCGATATCCAGATTGTTCTGATATCTACAAAAATTTGCTATTAAAATACTGCAACAGCTAGCCTTTAACAACAAGTTCTAAAAATTTCTAAAATGTGATGGGACGAAGCTCGGCTTTAATCGTTCCAGAAACTGTTTGAATAGGAACCACTAAAGGATTCCTTTCAAATGTGTGAGTCATGTCCATTCTGCAAGGATTCATTAATAAGGTCCAGCAAGATGTGGCCAATGACATGAAAGCAATCTTGAATAGCTATAGAATCAACATTATCTACTCTAGCCGGTTTTCTTATGAAAAGCAAATAACTCTATGTTCATCTAACGTAATTGACTATCGCATATTAACTTATTGCGTGTCCTCAACTTAGTGTTCTAGTTCTAGATGCACTCGCACAGTTGTTAATTGTGAGCTTTCGATGCCTGTACAATTTTTCCATTAGTATAATTGTGTGGCAAGTACAATTATACCCTATGCACAGGGAAGTCGAAAAATTTTCCAACCCGAAAAATTCCTAGACCAGACCGGGAATCGAGAAACCAAACCATATCTTCAATCAGCATGGTCTTGCATTGTAGCTGCGCCTGCACCAACTGAGCTAAAGGAGGCCCGTTAAATCTATACGGAAACAAATCCGATTCCATTTACATGAATAAAACATCATGAAATGAAAAAAACTTGCCATCCCATGAAATCGTAACAATGATTCATGATTTCGTCATGGAAATTCATGATTTCATAATGCAGTGGAATCAAGACCGCTTCAAGCGTTACACGTACTTGGCAAACCGTGTTCATAAACCGCACTACATAGGTATCTCTTATACGCCTTTTGTCTTCCGTCTATAGCAAGCACTGGCAGTCTAGTGGTCATTGAATGGGCTTAATAATCTATATTTTATTCTTTTTACATTTTTCGGTTAAAAGTTAAACCCATGAATTTAGCTCATGATTTCAACTCGAATGATTCATGATTTTGGAAATGTTTGCTGTGTTATACCCCGTACAGACTATGGCTTATATCATGTAATATAGGCTGTCTTGCAATGAGCACTCATACATCTAGTTTTCACTGGAAATCCTATGTATGAGTGCTCATTGCAAGACAGCCTATATTACATGATATAAGCCATAGTCTGTCCAGGGTATTACGGAAAAGTTGCTCATGATATCATGAATATTATTCATGGTGTATTTTCATAACATGAAAATACGCTGTGTTCATGAAATCATGAGTCATTTTTTTCATTTCGGAGATCGGATTTTTTCCCGTGTACAACTACTATTAATTGACTGCTTTATTTCGTCAGGTTCATCGACCAATTCAATTTAGAAGAAATTACTTGCTCTAACTGTTGTTATGTGCCATTAAAAGCTATGGACCCTGGTTTGCAATCTCTAGGTTTAAATAAAGATTCTAAAATTTTCCATCAAACATATTCACAACGAGTTTTTTTTTATCGATTGTGAATATTTCTTACGCGCGATTGTGTACCTATTTCATTGATTGTTGCTATTTGATCTTCAAAACTGTTTGTACCATTTGTCCCCTTTCTGTTTAAAACACAAAAGATCCTAATTGTACCAGCTGATACACGTTTTCAAAACGTTAGTTGGACCAGCTGAAGATACATCTTAATTACCGGCTACGAATGGTAAATCCACGCTTCTCTCAACATGATTCAAAAGAGCATTTTCGAATATTTCCTCCAGCACTTAAATTTTACGAAGTAATCGTTATTGTTGATATTATCTAATACATTAATCACTAAGGTCTCACGATCTGATTTTTTCAATTCAGTATCCGTAACTGATCAAATAGAATCAAACTGGAATAAATATGGACAATTAAAGTTCTGATGTGCTTGGGAATACGCTTGTATTCATCTATCGTTTGTTTTAAATTGAAATCCAGTGATGGTATAAAGGTATGTATCCACATTAATCCGGACACCTTCACTGCAACTTTTGAAATATTGCACTGGAGTGAAAAATTTCGCTGAGGTATAGCAGGGAGTCATTACTGAAAAAGACTATGATTGGTGTTTACATTCCATGTTTATTGTTCAAGATGGCGACGAATGAAAATCACGTTTTATACGGACGTAATGTAAATTCTGACTTGCCAAATGGAAATCCACTATTCACGGTGTGCTCACATCATTTTCTTCAGCTACAGCTGAGTATTTCAGGATGAAGAATGCATCGAAATTTCCCAAAAAATACCGTATATGGCAAGCAATTTGCACGTGTAGCCGAAAGAATAAATCTTTCATCACTACAGGCTAGGGCTGGCAAATGTCATTTTCCATGAAATATCTCACGCGATATTTACAGAGACATTTCTGTCACTATTATGATGAGAAAACGATGACTGAGATTTTCTTCAAAATCTCATCGAATTTTTCGTCCTGACAAAACGTTACAGTATTGTGATCATCGTAATTACTAGCTCATTTATTGTTTTTAAAGTCACTTGTACCGATAAAATCGCAATAATATATTCACTCTACCGATTACATCCGGTTACTCAAGTAATCCAAAGTTCCGCGTTCAACGATTAAAATCACTTCCATGTTCCATAAAGTTCAAATAAAGTTCCGACAGAACTCTCAAGTTCCATAAAGTTCAAATAAAGTTCCCACAGAACTTTCAAGCCACATGAAGCAATCCGTAACAAAATTTAATGTGCGTAAATATGAAATGATTAGTGGCCCGAATAAATTATAATTCTTATATTAATGCAGTGGATCAATATGCTATCCAAACATAAAAAAATAATTAAAAAGTATTAAATTAAAATTAATTAATGTATTTTCTGGATTCGAACCCGTGTATTCGGCATGCGATCTACGAACGCTTACCACTGCGCCACAAATGTGTTGGAATACCCTGCGCGCAAACACCAATTTAAAATTCATCAAGGTGTTGTATTTCGTATTTAAGTCAGTTAACTGGCACTGAACGGCGGGACAACGGCTCACTTTATTATATCTCAGACGACGCAGCAGTTCGTGCTGGGGCTTTCACAGCTCCAATTTTACTACTAATGCTGATAATTAATACACATTAACACAAAAGCCCGCGCCGGTGATGTAGTGTTAAACGTGACTACTGTCTTACACCTCAATGGATCTGGGTTCAATCCCAGCCGAGGTCGGTGGGATTTTTCTGAGGCATAAAAATCTCTGGTCACGTCTTCCTTCGGCCGTTGGTCCCGGCCCATGTGTGTTGAATGGGTGCAATATCCCTACGCAGGTGTGGAAGCTGCCTTCCTGCACATTCGGTTGCCGTCAATGGATGACAATCGATGTCCGTCAGTGATTGGCACTAGATTGTGGAACAGAGACTGTCGTTAAATAAAGGAAAAAACTTTAACACAAACACAATACACCTGCCCTTCAAAATAACTTTCATAAAAGTGCGAACTAAATTGAATTGGTGTAGAGAGGACAAAAAACCTTTTTTAATTTATTTTCTAAAAGTTCCGTTCAAGTTCCGCCAGAAGCTGCTTAGAATGCTCTCCAATTAGGATACCGGAATTTTCAAATTCTTATAACGACTTAAAAATGAGGCTGCTTAGAATTCTATAGACCACAACCAACCAAGCTGCTTAAGCCACAAATAGCCTTTTATCAGAACTTTGGGTTACATGGGTACTTGCTTGAATTAATCTAAATCAGTTAGAAATGTAGATGTAAAAACCGCATATGAATTACTCTCATGAGTGCTTGATCATTGAAAAATGACAAGAAAGCTAATGATAGGTAGTTTTGTCTCGTGATAGTGAGAGGACCCTTTGTTCTTGTTCGATTTGACATCATGCCATTATGCTAAAACTGTGATGGAGCGATTTTTTTTTTTTTTTTTTATTTTTTTTATTTTTTTTTTTTTTTTTTTTTTTTTATTAAGGACATTTTGATGGAGTGATACAAAACATATTAAGTGAATATTATACTTAAAACCGCAAATCCATACGAGATATATTTAGCTCTGAGGAAGCGGAAGCTTCTGGAAAGAAATAAGAAATCAAAGATATCAAACACTTCCAACAAATTTGGTCAAAGACGGCCACCACGGTATCTGAGGAGTCTGCAAAAACCCTAATGGATGAAGTTAAGCCCAAAGTTCGAAAATGTTTTGCAAATACCGAATAACTATTTCTTGACTTAGCGAATTTTTAAATCATATCCCATGAATCTTAAAACAAAATAACGGCAATATAATGCGAAATTTGGTGTTTTACTAAAGTTTTGATGTGTCCGGATTATTGTAGATACAGACCTTACTTGTGTTTTGAGAAAGCGTCTAAACAGAAGCGGAGAGGAGATCGATATTGCGCCGTGATAACGATCGACGTGTAGAACGCATTCAACTGCGCCAGCTGGGAGGCCATCGCCGAAGCACTGCATGGAATGAGGGTTCCTGATTACCTGTGTAGCATTATAAGGAGTTACTTCCAGAACCGGGTTCTAGTCTACGAGATGGACATGGGAGAAAAATCAATCCGGATCACGGCGGGTGTGCCACAAGGCTCCATCCCCAACGCTCTGGAACGCGACGGCGTGCTAACGTTGAAGCTGCCCAAAGGAGTCGAGATCGTAGGATTTGCGGATGACGTCGTGTTGGAAGAGGTGGAAATGCTGGCAACCGAGGCAATCGACACGGTTTCCAACTGGATGCAAGGAGCGAAGCTGCAGATAGCCCACCACAAAACGGAAGTGCTATTGGTCAGTAACTGTAAAGCTGCTCAGCGAGCAGAAATTACCATCGGGGAGAACGCCATAGCATCAAAGCGCGTGCTAAAGTATCTTGGAGTGGTACTCGATGACCGACTAAGCTTCAATAGCCACGTCGACTACGCATGTGAGAAGGCGGCGAAGGCCATCAAACTAGAATCATGCCGAACAACTCTGGACCAAGCAGCAGCAAGAGGCGTCTTCTGGCTAGTGTATCGTCGTCGATACTGAGGTATGGAGGTCCAGCCTGGGATGCAGCGCTGAAAAAGAAGAAGAACCAAAGAAAATTGAACAGTACGTTCCGCCTCTTGGCCATGCGAGTCGTGAGTGCGTACAGAACAATTTCGACGGAAGCAGTATGCGTTATCGCCGGTATGATAATCATCGTCATCACCTTGGCGGAGGACACCGAATGCTATTTGCGAAGAGATACCAGAGGAGTACGGACATTGGTGAGAACGGAGTCGATGGTTAAGTGGCAACAGGAGTGAGACGCAGCGGAGAACGGTAGATGGACACACAGGCCAATACCGATTCTTTTGACCTGGGTGAACAGGAAGCATGGAGAAGTCAAATTCCATTTGACGCAGTTCCTGTCTGGTCATGGCTGCTTCAGGAAGTACCTGGCCAAATAACAGACGGCGTCCAGCTTAGGCCTATATGACTGCTGGATACACTCGGAAAACTCTTGGAGAGGATCATCCCAAACAGGCTGACGAAATGTACGGAGAGTGAGCACGGATTGTCGGAGATGCAGTTTGGATTCTGGAAGGGGAGATCGACGGTGGATGCCATTCGGGCTATGGTCGAGAGAGCCGAGAAGGCGTCCAAACAGAAGCGGAGATCGATATTGCGCCGTGATAACGATCGACGTCAAGAATGCGTTCAGCAGCCCCAGATGGGAGGCCATCGCCGAAGCGCTGCATAGAATGAGAGTCCCTGATTACCTGTGCATGATCGTGAGGAGTTATTGCCAAAACCGGGTTCTGGTCTACGATACAGACATGGGACAGAGATCGATTAAGATCCCAACGTTAGCCAGCGCCGGTGGTGTAGTGGTAAGCGTGACTGCTTTCTAACACCCCAATGGGTCTGGGTTCAATCCCAGCCGAGGTCGGTGGGATTTTTCTGAGGCATAAAAATCTCTGGTCATGTCTTCCTTCGGAAGGGAAGTAAAGCCGTTGGTCCCGGCCCATGTGTGTTGAATGGGTGCGATATCCTACGCAGGTGTGGAAGCTGCCTTCCTTGCACATTCGATTGCCGTCAATGGATGGTAATCGATGTCCGTCGGTGATTGGCACTAGATTGCGGAACAGAGACCGACGATAAATAAAGGAACGAAGAATGAAGAAGATCACAGCGGGAGTTCCACATGGCTCCATCCTTGGTCCAATGATCTGGAACGGGATTGCACAACGGCGTGCTACGCTGAAGCTGCCCAAAAGAGTTGAGATCATTGGCTTTGCGGACGACGTCATCTTGACGGTTACAGGCGAGACGCTGGAAGAGGTGGAAGTATTGTCAACCGAGCCGATCGACATGATTGGTAACTGGATGCAAGGAGCGAAGCTGCAGATAGCCCACCACAAAACGGAAGTGTTATAGGTCAGTAGCTGTAAAACGTTACAGCGGGCAGAAATCACCGTCGGGGAGCACGACATAGCCTCGAAGCGTGTGTTAAAATACCTGGGAGTGATGATCGATGACCAGCTAAACTTCAAAAGCCACGTCGAATATGCCTGTGAGAAGGCTTCGAAGGCCATCAACGCGATAGCTAGAATCATGCCGAACAACGCTGGTCCTAGCAGTAGCAAGAGGCGTCTTCTGGCCAGTGTGTCATCGTCGATACTGAGGTATGGAGGTCCAGCCTGGGTTCCAGCGCTGGAAACGAAGCAGAAACAAAGGAAAATGAACAGTACGTTCCGGCTAATGGCCATGCGAGTCATGTGTGCGTACAGAACCATCTCGTCGGAAGCAGTATGCGTTATCGCCTGTATGATCCCTATCGGCATCACCCTGGCGGAGGACAGCGAGTGCTACAGGTGGAGAGAAGCCGGAAGAGTACGGAAAGTTGTGAGAGCGGAATCGTTGGCTAAGTGGCAACAGGAGTGGAAAACGGTGGAGAACGGTAAATGGACACATCGACTAATACCGATTCTTTCGACTTCAGTGAACAGAAAACACGGAGAAGTCAACTTCCACCCAACGCAGTTTCTTTCTGGCCACGGCCGCTTCAGGAAATACCTGCATCGGTTCGGACACGCAATGTCGATGAAGCGCCGGTGCATGTGGTCTTCAACTGTCCAAGGTTCAAGGCAGTGCGAAAGAATATGCCTTTCTTTAACGCGGAGAATCCATCCCCCGAAGTAGTCGCTTCACAGGATCCAGGCAGAGGAGAGAGTAAGGAATGGTTTTTAGTGAAGCTACACTAGGCAAATAGTGGATACCACACCGTGCCATCTTCACTTAAGGCCAGGCTTCTTGAAGCTTTTCGGTACACACACGGACATTTTTTGGTCTCGCCAAGTTGTGCAAATTAGTATATCACATTGCCCTTCGGGCATTAGATCGAAAATGTGTATTTCAAGTTATAACCTTTCAATGGATGTAGATTGAACATTAATAGAAATGGTGATAGCTGTAAGTATACCTGCATTTATCCATCTATTATGATAGTTCTTAAGAATGTAAAGATGAATGTAAGATTTGAGTCATATATATTCTGTATTTGGACTACAAATGTGTAAAATGTTTGCTAACTTTGCTCACTGTAGTTCAAGAAATAGCAGTTTTTAAAAGGGTGCCAAATAGAATGTTGAACAAAATGTATACAGACTCTGCAAATCAAACCCAAAACTATACCGTTAAATCAATAAATATTTGATCACCCAGAAGTAAAGATTTCAGCAATCTATCTCTGTATTTAGACTGTACCAACATGCTGCCCATACACTGTATCTATAATAGTATATTAGTCCCATATGCGAAAACTAACATTTTTAGAAAACAGATGCCATTTTTCTAGAGGATCTTCCACTGTTATTAATTGAGAGCTTTCTATACTAATCAATGCATGGATTTGTATGTATATTGTGTGATAAGCAGCCCAGGAAAATCCAGAAAATATTCAACCCGGAAGATTTCTTCGAACACACTGGGAATCGAACCCGCTGCCTCCGGTTGGTAAAATCGTGCTTTTACTGACTAGGCTATCAGAGGCCCTCACAGACACAAATGAGCTTCAATTTCCCCTCACACACCTTCGGTTGCCGCTCTACCATGTCGCTTCTTACCTCAAAGTGACAACCGATTTAGAGTTTTTTTTTTGTTGTCATCATCATTGTCACTCTCTGCCACGTAGGTCACATCAGCCACATCGGCGGATGGATGGGACGAGACCTTCGTCGTTCCTTGTGACATTTCTCAATTCTTCATTCTCTATTTTTGCCGTGTTCCACAAAGCGACTTTGATTGATCGGTTAGTTACGTGCGGGATGTGTGATCAATTTCTGCTGATTAAATTTTCATTCTCTTTCAATCTCTCATTTTCTCCCAGTACCAAGCCGGCAGTCAGTGTCATGCACCCGGTTTTTCCTGACTTGCAATTTTTTTTTGCTCCTTGCTCTGCCGCTGTGTGCTGCTTCAGTTATTTGTGCACTGTCACTCGTCGTCGTTGTCATTCTCCAACTTTGAAAAGGAGTTCATTTCCATATCCATTTATATTGTATCAGCCGGCAACTGTTGGTCGGAACGACAGCGGCAAGGACCAGAAGGAGAGACCGAAGTCAGTCTAGAAGAGTTCGGTATAGGTACGAGACAGGAAAAACCATGAAGGCACATGGATGGACTGTTTGATTGACATGATTCATGATGATGACATCGTTCATTCATGAGAGTTAGATTTTTCTACCAGATATATCCGAGTGAACGGGTGTCTCCGACGGATCACAACGACACAACGGTGCTCTCTCCTCCCGGGGACGGAACCAAAGTGTAGGAACGTCATTGTGAGACGTATACAGCAGCAGAGCACACATTGTGAGAAAATGTGCGAGTGGAAGTTTTTCTCTGACACCCCTTACTCTTTCACGTCAACCCGAGATCTTTGCTTTCCATCATTCAGCGATAGGTCCCGGGTTGGTTTAGATCTATGTAGCCGACCTGGTGATGGCAAACCATCGCTTCACATTCAACCCAGTCATCCCAGGAGTGACAATTGCTTCATTTTCCAACGAGGGGATGATGACAAAGTCTGTCAGTGTCACATTAATCAAAGTTCATTTATCATGGATGTCTAACAATATGCCGCCTTGCATCATGGAATGGTGGTAGAGGAAAATTTTGATAGGAAGTAATCAATAAGAATTTTGTCCTGAACAAAACAGTGAGCAGAAGCTCATACATTCACAGATAGATTGATTTTTGAATAATTAATCAATATTAATCTTCACAACTCGATTTTCCTACCTTATCAATTTTACGTTTACATAACCGCCATCTTATGTTTGCGATTAAAAAGACAGTAGACATATTATTCCATTTGCTTTTCAAAGATATTATGTGGCATGACATAAATCCAAAATCCATTATTAACCTCAATAATTAACCCCCGTTACGTTATTCCGTTTTTTTTTCATTAGATTTTAAATCCCTCACCCCAGAGCATGATGTATTTACTGAGGGCGATCCACAATGCATATTCCATATTGCGTCTCATAAAATAAAAATCGTTTATTTATAAGTCAAGAATTGATTATTTTGTTCATAATACGTCCCGTAGCCCTATTTTATTGCTCCACAAATACAATAATTTTTGTTATAGATTATGAAATTCTCCCCATGGCCCAAACGAACACACCAACTCACCTACGATTTCAAATCAGCAAATGTTACTCACTCGGTTATCAAGCAATCAGGCAAATGATGATTAATGTGTTTCTTTTCTTTTTTGCTGGAGCCCACAGTGTAAGTATACCGGAATCAATAAATCATAGCTGTTTGAGTAATGGGACTTTATTAGTGTTTTTCCGCTGTCACGAAAGCTTAGCAGTATGTTTGCTTAATAATCATTATTACAGCTAGCATCCGATCGTCGATAGGAGATGTAGAATCTGAGACACTTTCGCCATCTATACACGAGCGACATTGTTCTTGGTCTCACCAAATCATTTTGATGAGTGTTGATTAGACAGGACACATGCTACAATTTTGACACAATTCGATCAGTATCAGAAGCTCAACTCGTTCCCCCTCTGAATACAAGCGCACCTTCCCCCCAGCGAGGAACAACATCACACGGCATTTACGCTTGATCGCAAATTGGACGCCCCACTGTGAAGTGTGTGAGGAGGGAAACGAACGCTCACTTTTGACGGCCTGTCACGATTTCAACATGCAATTTGAGCAAAATAGAAGCTGACACGTAAAGCCGCTGAAATCCGTCGCTCTGTGCTTGAAAAGTAGGAGAGGAAACTGACATTATCTTGATATGAGATCTCTTAAAAGAACCACGTTAAAGAGTAACAAATGACAAGTGTCAAACTGTTTGAATGAAATACAGCTATACATTATTAATAAACAACTTGTGAGAGGCTCTAAAAGGCTTACCTCCTCAAAGCATCTACGGGTGATTCGAACGAGGGTGTCATCCGGTGACTCAGGCACAAATTTTCGTGAAATACATTTGAATAATGGCATTGCGATTGAACATTACGAGAAGACTATGAGCAGACGTTTATTTTAAGGCCATGTTTCGTAATCTAAGGAGGCTCAAAAAACCTCGGGCAATAAGCATGTATTTCAACTTCCTGCGCGTCTCTCCCACTGAGCATTCGTCAAAAGAGCCAAGCCGTCATAAAATGAGTGAACACAACAATATTTCTATAGCACTTTGGCTTCTCTATACCGACTGCGGCATGGCCCTGTTAAGGTCGATTCAGCTGGCAGCGGCTTGTAGGGTAAAGTCACGCACACACGCCGAGTCACGAGGGGAATTCAGACAGACTGCAGATCGACACGTCAAGATAATTCTACCTCCATTTAAATATGAGAAGTAATAATACAAATGTTAAGGAATAATAATGAATACATTAAAAACGTTGAATTATGACTGATGGTACTCTGAGTTGGAAATTATTTATCCAAGAGCTGTGATTTATAGATAGCCATTTGTTCTTCACTTTGTCCTCTTTCTTGTTTTGCCGTCAACCTATGAGTGCTTGGTCATTCGGCACTGTGGGGGCATTGCCGAATTTGCCAAAGGAAGTTGGATCATATTAATTATGCATTGCTTCATTAAAACCTCACGGAAATGGATACCCAATAAATTAGCTCATGATTGCTAGTGATGTTTTAAAAGGTTGGAGGTTTCGGCTGTTTGGTGTATATTAGGAATTTGTAGAACAATGATGTATCCACTGAAGGGCACTGGAAACATATTTTTATCTAAATATGCTAAACAATTGATACTGTCTTCTGTAAAGTAGTAGATAATGCAAATTATAGTATCTTTGCTACATATACCAAATTTTTATACTGAAGTAATGATGTTTCTATCGACGGTTTTTGGCTACAAAATGGTGAGTTGACAATCTGAAAGGTGCGGGTTACCTAGCTTTGGTTCTCACAAGTTCCTAGCTTATGCCTCCCCCTGAGTCAAATATTTTTTTTCCTTTGGTTTGTTTTTCCATCGATCTTATTTTCCGTTTTGAGCACCAATGCTACCGACGTGCCAGGAAGGCAGCTCCTACACCTGGACCCTATCTATCGACCCATCAACTCATGAACCGGGGACCAACGGCTTTACTTCCCTTCCAAAGGAAAGCGTGATCAGAGATGTTATGCCTCAGAACATCCCGGTGGCGCCAACTGGGATTGAACCCGGGCCTGCTGGGGTGAGAGGTAACTAGAAAACTTATTACATACATATACATGCCCGTTGCATGGGTTTCGAACCATGTACCTTCCGATCACCAGCCGCTTGCCTTGCTAGACTACATCATATGGGCTGCTCAATATTCAATAAAAGCTTGCTTGAAACTGAATACCTATCAGCACTCCTGATCGTCCCAAGGTCCAGTGTTAATCAAGTGAGACCAATTCTACCGCTTCACCTCTCCAATTTGCAAGGAGAGGATGCTGGATTAATTATTAAACTAAATCAATGAATTTGTTGCCGTGAGTGATGTGATCGATGATTACGATTTAGAACACAAATCACGAGGGGACATCTACTTGGAAAGCAGAAACGGTAACCACTACACAACTGATTTCGTCTTGCTGTTACACTGAACCAGTTTTGTGGAATAATGAATCTAATACGTCGTTTATAAAGCATTTACAAAGCATGCAATTAAAACCTGAACGCATAGTGATATAAGAGCTATTTGCTGACTGTATTCACCTTTATACAGCAATAGTGTAAAGCAATGCTATGAAATCTAAAAATGCAGCTACAAACATTTATACACGCAAACCAAAAATTTAATACAATGAATGTTAGTTCCATATCCTATCATCCTCTGTTTATGAACATCGCAGCGAATGTTAGAAGTTGACCTTGCAGACGATGCAATGGTTTTTAATCTTATTATATTCCGTGTTCTGTATATGCTTTCAGCTACACAAGCAAGCATTTGCCTTGATAGTTATGTATAACAATGTTATACATAACAATCAAGGCAAACGCCATGTCATGGTAGAACGACGTTCACACTTGCCTCGATTCTCTCCAGCAGAAAAGCAAACGAAGTCGAGAATGCGAGGAAATGAGCGCTTCTTGTTTGTTTTTAGCCTATCTTAATTCCGAAGCATGGAGAGAGCAGTGGAGAATGCACACACACTTAGAAATTTTCGCCGACTTCGGTAATTTTTACCGAAATCTGAACAGCTGAACTGTTCGGTAAAATTTATGAAATTTAATTCAATTGCTTTTCAGTTACTTTGAAACTAAATCTACACTAAAATGACAAGATTTGATCGTTTAATCAAGGTTTAACATGTTTTGAAATTATTTTTTTAATTCACTGGACTTTAAAATGAAGGTCAAAGTTTTACCGAACGTTCAGCTGTTCTGATTTCGGTAAAATTTACCGAAAACGAAAACCAAATCTTAGTGTGCAGGTCTGTTAATAACAACGTTCGTGATTCGAGTCCCCCCAGTAGGCACTTTTTTTTCGGCATGATTAATTTCACTCACTCATACACCACAGACAAACAGACGTAACTCTTCATTGTGTACCTTCGTTCACACATTTAACGGTTGATTTGAATATTATCAGTTCCGCGAACTACTCACCGCAGCACTGGCATCGGATCACTTTGACGTTTCTACCCATTCTATAGAACTTTTATGCAATATTTTTAGCGAGTTAGCGAGCCAGCTTGTTTTCCGCGAGAAGCCCGAGAGATGTCGTTACTGAGGTCCTATGTTTTGAGATACTATATTTTCAAGAAAAACTTTTTCAAAGAGTTACGTCTGTTTGTCTTAAATAAAGAATTAAAAAAAAAAAAAATGTTTGTCTGTGCATACACTGAGGCAAATAAACATAAGAATTTCATAAAGCTCGACTTCTGAACAACATAACATATATGAATTTCATAAGCGTGACTTATGAATGATTTTCAGGAAACATGAGATAGCTTTTATACGCCTTTAACCATTTTATTTTCCCAAGCGTTGAAAGACGAGTGTCCCATAACCTCAACGTCCATTTTCCGGTTCCAGTTTGCTCCGATTTATTATTTTTTTTGTCAACATTATTTTTCATAAGGCAAATTAATGAAATTCACACTCATTTCTTATGGCTAAAATTCAAAAGTGTTTCTTATGGAATTCTTATGTTCTTTCCTTTCTCCATTTTCTTACATTGGACCGCAGCTCGGTATATTGCATCTTCGGTTCATGCGGTCTCCACTAACATCCTCTGATGTTGAAACACACATAATTGTAAGCGAATCTTACATCCCCCGGTTGGGTGTATGCTTTTTCTGCTGGAGAGATTCGAGGCAAGTGTGTGCGTCGTTCTACAATGTTACACATAAAAAGCTTACTGGTATAGTCGAAAGCGTGGATAGAACACGAAACAAAAAAAAAAAGATAAAAAATCATTACATCGTCTGTAAGGCCAACTTCTCACATTCGCTGCGATGTTCATGAACAGAGGATGATAGGAAGTGGAACTAACATTAATTGTAAAAAATTTTTGGTTTGCGTGTAGTGTTAAGTAGTACACACGCATGCGACATTCGTACCTCTGCTGTCTTTCCAATCGCATAATGGAAAATTAAATTTTCCGAGGTGAACATCAAGACACGGAGGATCAATTCATTCGATTCAAACTTTATAAAGATGTTATGTTCCTCAACATTTAAACATCTTTCATTTGAGCCGGATCAGCGTCGAGTAATATTTAGCTTAGCATCCCCATGGCTGAAGCTGAGCTTTATGATATTCTTTATTTCACACATATCGCTTCGAACGACTGCGACAAAAGCGACTGAGCTGCTGACAATGAACTAACACTATCGGCATCTGTTCAGCGTCCTGCCCACCAAAGTGTATTCAATAGATGGCGGTAATGTTTTAGTGACGAAGTTTAACAGTGAGAAATATTCAATGTGTTATGTCTGTTTGTCGGTGGAGTAACTGTACAATAGCGGGTATCGAATAAAAGGCTATCGCGTGGTTCACACCGAAAAACAATCAACTGCAGCTGTTGACATCTGAGAAATAACTGACGATATATGGTTGATACATGAATGATTTAAAGTTCGGAAACCTTATATTTAATAAAGGGCGTTTAACGGCCTTGTTGGTTACTTTGTATGGGAGTCAATTAGTAGTGTAAATTTCTGTTCAATATAATGCACATAAACGGAGCGTCACATATCATATTCGTTTACATTATATATCATGTAAAGTTCTGACACATTTCATGCAATGTAGCAAATCTTGTATACAAAAGTCCATCTTTGTAAACAACATTGTTTACAAGTTGCTCGGTTGCGTGAGATGGAATACAAGTTTACGTGAATGAATGTTTACATCACAATTAAAATTCAGAATTTTTATCTGTGATAAGCATAATAATTATAAGCAGAGTTGCAACCTATCACAATCACGATCGCCAAACAGCTGATGGTAGTAATGCTTTGTACATTCCTAGCAATGTGCTTATCGAAGCTCTCTCCATGACCATCCATCAAGTTGACGAAAGAAGTGAAAGCAACTGGTGAATGTCATCTTCTGTTGTGATCCATCACCGATCTGGTCATTCCCGACAATCACCCCAGACAACAAGAATGCACGTATATTCAAAGTTGTTTTCGTGATATACAAACATATATACAAACAAACAATTCGTATAGATTGCAAATAAATGGCTTGTACGTACAAAAGTGGAGGCCATATACGTGCATATTTTAATTTATTTTTAAACGAGTTGATTTAACATCACATACGATTTAATCTGTAATAACAAATTCATTTTGAAAAGTCATACGATGTAATCCGATTTAATTTGTGATACAGTACGACGGAAAAATGCGTCATCGCATATAGGTCGGAAATTTGCTTTCTATACGACTTAACTTAAACATAATGCGAGGTATGCCATTCTTATATGCGATTTTGACTTAAACTGTAGCAATTAACGATACTGTCCGTACATTGTTATACGACTTCTGGTTGTCTGGGACGACACTCATCTGTGCTCGTTTTGAAGCAGTTGCTGCTCTGCTTGCTTATTTGAGTGTGTTGGTGAGTGAGCCCAACAGCTTCCGTTTCATGTTGCCTGCTTTGTTTGTAACTCACACAGTCGCGTCGCCGAGACGAACTTGGAATGCGTAGGCATTGTTTTCATTTTATTCTGTCGCTTCGCTTTTTCTGATCATCGTACTGCAGAATTCTTCACTGTTTTCGTTGTTCTTTTCATCATCAGCAGCGAGTGTAACGTTTTGCTTGTGAGCAGCGACCATTACTGGTGATTGTTGTTTGCCATGGCTCTAACTCTCACTGCGTGACAAAACGATCTGTCAGCGATAGTCGGTTGATGCGAAGACGAGTGTCACGTGAGTGTCATGATATTTTGCATCACTGATTATAAGGGTTCCAACAGACGGTGTTACAGTTCGAGTGGTTCAAAATCAGTTAAACCCAGTTTGGTGCTTCAGTTTGTGTGGATAAATAACTGGTACAGAATAAAGTGTTAACATAGGTTTGCCGGGATGTTATAGTCAAATAAGACGAAGAATAACAATAATGTGGGAAATAGTGTCACGGTATCTTGGAAAGAAAACCTTATTAAAAAAAACAATAGTGCTGAATCATCCACCAAATGAAAGATAATGTTCGCTCCTTGCATATGGGGCTAGTATTGAAATGATCTATTTGAGGTTTTTGAACCATTTTTTTTATTATGATCGTATTTTGTTGTGTAAATCTCGTCCAAAAAATTTTGTTCAGCCCGAAAAATGTATGGAAAAATTACCTCTATAGAACATTTTGAAACAAGCTTAAATGTAAGAGGAGCACCTAACATTTTGTTTGGTGACTGTTTCAACTATACACTGAAAATAAAATTTCGTTTGTACAACGAAATCGCTCGTTTGTTCTACGAATTTATTCGTTGTTTTCTGCAACGAGATTGATTTGTACATTGTATGAAGCTAGATAAAAATTCTGAATTTTAATTGTGATGTAAACATTCATTCACGTAAACTTGTACTTCATTTCATGCAACCAAGCAACTTGAAAACAATGTTGTTTACAAATATGGGTTTTTGTATACAATATTTGCTACATGGCATGAAGTGTCTCAGAACTTTACATGATATATGATGTAAACTTATATGATATGTGACGCTCCATTTATGTGCATCATATTAAACAGAAATTTACACTACTTTTTCGAACTGTGAGTTTCGTTAGAACTGTCACACTCGCTATCGCTACACCCAACCAGTGGGCCACAAGTGTTGGTTGTGGAAACCGAAAAATGTGGAGTGTGTTCGTGAGGATGGGTAAAAAATAACTTCATCATTGGAAGGAATAAACATGACAAAACATCTTAAAATAAGCTTTAGACCGGACTCGAATCATGCACCTTGCGATGGTTAGACTGCTTTATCCATTGCGATATCTGTGCTACGAGAAATGGTAAGCCTAAAGGCAAATAAGAAGCACTCATGGAACGGTAGTTCGATGTCTTTTACTTTTTTTGCTGCTTGCATATATTTCTTTTCTCTGACATAAAACCGCCACGTCCAATAATTTGATTTATTGTGGTAGCTTGTATGTATTGGTCAAACCTACAATATTTCAAGAAAAAAAGTATCCCATCTCCAACACACAATTACACTTTAGGAGCCAAGAAGCGCAGTTGTTGGTTTGATTGTACGAAGTTGAATTGGTATATTATACGCATATGGCGTTATATTAGCATTGCACCTGATGACAGGAAAAACGAATGTTTCGTACCATTTATGAAAGATTTGTTTTATGTACGATATTCATTTTTACGAATCGGTCTTCAAAGAAATAACGAAAATATATTTTCAGTGTACTGATTTTTTACACCGTGGTGTAATTTATAACTGAATTCACATTTTAAACATTATGATTGTTTCACTGAAATTATATTTTACTTTAGGAGTTTTTATATTCATTGAACCATCAGAATATATTTTGTTAAAATACTGCAAAAGAGCATATTAAAGGACGCATGCCTACATATATTATTAATAAATGAAGTTTATTGTTGTTCCATCCTGTCATAAGGACCCTTAACGCTTGCCATTATCTGAAATGTCCATAACCTGATTATGCTAATCACAACAGACTAGGCTAGCACAAACCATTAAAAGCGTCACCGTTCCCATCAACGTTGTCGTTATCGTCTCAAATGTGCCCCAGAGAAGTATTCAGTTGACATCCCATGCAAAAGCATGCTTTCACGTCACCAAAGAGGGGTTAATCAATTATTATGATTGATGAGATAACGTAAAGGCAGGGAAATTGCTTTTATAATTAGCAGGATTTTTTGCTTTCCTCCTTACCATCAGCCGATTATGGTCATATACCCTTGACAAAGTGAGAATTCTCTCCAGAGTTTCTTTCAACAAACAGACGACTCAAACCATAAGGATAACATCCTTCCACAAAGCGATGAAATCCATCAACAGCAACAAGAACAACGCGCCTCCAACGACGACGAATACGGTGACGAATTAAACAAAAAAATATGAAGAAGTAAGTGTTATGGATGGTACCCGTCATGATTAAGTGAAATTTTATATACCCACCGAGTTGACAGCGAATATCGCTACCCTTCCTTGCATGACAGCCGACAACCCTTGGTTGGCAGAAGTCGAGGGGAACTTTGACAGTGAAAAACGACAGGAAAATGAGTTGAAGTTGAAGCCTTGGCCTGAATCTATCGCCTCAAGGAGAGAAATTTATGGGAAGGGTAGCAGAATCGATTGTTAAAATGTCAACCGATATTATTTTCGGTCTATCAAGAGTGAAATGTCTTTGTTTTCCCTCCGTGATGAATGATGTCAATTCTGTACAGGAAATACCGGAGCTGACGAAAGAATGGTAAAGAGGATTTTCAAAGTAGCCAAATCAAAACAATGTCATTTTTTGTTTGACAGCTTTCAGCTGGATCGTTTATGATGAATTACTTCCACACACTCTCCAATATTTTACAAGATGATGATTGATGATCACGCTGTTTGTTAAGGTTGTTGGGAGCCAGCAAAGCTTAGAATAGATGACAAGTTGAAATTAAAAATTGCTTCCTTACTTTTGCACAGCGGAAAATGTAACCAGCTCACAGTGAAAGAAGATGAGTGTTCACTCGGCTGTCGACAAAAGCAGGCCACTCTCGATGTGTGCTACGCGATCGTCTGTTTTCTCGGCAGCAACCATTGTGTGGTCCTCCTCATTGTTCTTCATCAACAGTTCTTTCGGTCGATGCGTCGTCGACTTTGGAAAGCAACCGTTTCGTGATGAGTGTGTGAGTGCTGACCACGTTTTGCGTCCATTGCTGCAATGGACGCGCTCTGACCCTCGTTGGCGTACAACAATTTGCCATACAATGAAACTACTGGAAGCGGCTCCAGTTCTGATGGAGGAGGCTTTTTGGATAGCGGAAGATAAAGTGTTTATTGTGTTGTACCTTTTGACTATAGCTTTAAGATGTATTGTATAGTGACCATGAATCCTCGGCTCTGTTAAGTTAATTCGGTTGAGCCTTATCAAATAAATTAATATACAAACAGTGAAAGAATCCTCTATAGGGTAGGGGTACCAGTTATGGCCATGCGTTCCTATTATGGTGTGTTCCAGTTATGGCCTATAGAATTCCCATAGGCCATAATAGGAACGTATAGCCATAGCTAGTACATCTACCCTATATATTTCAGCTCTACCTGTTCGAAGTCTGGGAAAGACTTGAAAACCTAAATGGATCAAAGGATGTTAAAATACACAAAGAAAAGTCTAGCTGTGAAAACTATTATCTGTGAAAAATACCTTTATGATTTTTTTTTCATAAGGACTCATCCAATGTCGAGCTTCCCCAACTAAAATCATAAAATGACCAAATTTGTCAGTTAATCAAAGAGCTGTAATTCCGCCAAAAACTTCCAATGACCACCCTAGCAACGTTCAAGCATCCAAGCTTCATTTGTGTGTCATCCGCGCCGATTCCAAGTAAAACCTCTCTATCCGAGCGATTTGATGTGAATCCAGAAATGTTACGTCTGGCGATGGTAGTTGTGTCAGCTCTATCGACTCAATTCATAATGGAAAGGGCGTTCAGTGCATTAAAGCTTGTTTTTACCGACCACGACCATCGTTTAGGTGACAAGCGTATACAGGAGCGTTGGTGCTGAGTTCAATATTTTAAATTTAAATGCATATTTTTTACTGTTAATGAACCGTGCACTTTAATTTTGAATCCTTTATGAAAACTCTTGTCTATTTCAATACTAAATAAAACATGCAAGTAAAATTCCTCACGTATTTTCATTAAATTTATCACGTCTTACATTTTCACCTTATGAATGGTGACGGACGTCGATTTTCCGCTTCTACTCATCGAGCCCATTCCATAGATACCCATATTGCATGGGCTTCGATCACTCTTGTAAGCGGTCACGGTAGTTGACACATTTGCTGTGATCGACTGCCTTTGCTTCCGACACTTGCAAAACAAGCTTTCAAATTACAGTACCAAACTAAAATGTCATATGACAGGCTCTGTCATACGACAATGTCGCCGAAGACCGTCATGCATGTATGTATTTTAGTTTTTCTCATAATAAGACTTGTTGATGTTGTGCTTGTGTGACTTCTGAAAATAGCAAGCAACGATGTCCTAGTAATAACATTTCTGATCAGACATGGTTTAAATTATACCAGATCGAAGAATTAGAACGAAATCACGCATGTCACATTAGACTGTTTCAAAATAGGTCAAATCTGGGTTTTCAAACGCTACCCTCTGGAATGGTAGTTTTGGGGGTCAGAAACACCCTGCCAAAATTTGAAGTCATTTGGTTCACGGGAACCCCTCGCTCAAACGGCTTGAAGTTTGTATGGGGAAAATCGACAAAATGTATGGGGGAGCGAGCCACTTTCACATTCGCGGCTCTAGGTGGCGCTGTAGTGGGTCGATTTTCTTCGTGTACAAAATGTAGCACCTTTGAAGTATTGGGAACATCTTGGCTCAAGACCGGATGTGAATCCGAGTTACCTCCGAAAAGTTGTTAGCGTTTCAAACGAACACCACCTGCTTTACTTCTGGGGAGGGCCTAACGCGCTTGTGCAGTTTTTATTATTACGAACAGGTATACGAATAGCAATGTTTGCATAGGTATAACTTTTTTGTTTAACCATGAAATTGGTTGAAATTTTCACAGTGAGTAAAAACATTTGGTCTACTAAAAATTGGAACAGATTGGCCAAGTGGTTCCGGTTTTATTCCGGGTTTCCGAGAGGCCATCGGGGGGAGAAAAGGTACCAGTCGTCTACAACAAGGTGGTGCTGAAAATCCACAGCAACAGGCATCTATGGGTAGTGCTGATTAATATTTTAACAAAATCAACCCATAACCTGGTTCTAAATACTGAGCGTCCACCGGAAGGCCTTCCGATGACCTGGATCAACCTTAATCTGGAATATTATGTATTTTTGATCAAAGTAGGCCTTGATTATTCTCTGCAACTATATGAAATGTAGTAAATTAATGATTTTAGATATATAAGCGTTTCAATGGCTCCAACTGGTCACCAGATGATCCGCCGGAAGATCCGAAACATCCGTAAAATTAAGTGCTACATAAATTCGATCAAAGTAGGCCTTGATTTTTCTCTGCAACAATGAGAAATGTTGTAAAATGGTGATTTTTTATATGTTAGCTGTTAAATGGCTCCGAGTTATCACCAGATGGTCCGCTGGTAGATACGGAACATCCGTAAAATTGATTGCTGTGTAAATTTGATCAAAGTAGGCCTTGATTTTCCTCCGCAATTATATGGAATACAGTAAAATGGTGATTTCTGAAATATTACCTGGTCATTGGCTCCAAATGGTCACCAGATGACCCACCGAAAGATCTGGAACATCCGTAAAATTGGTTGCTAAGTAAATTTCATCAAAGTATGCCTTGATTTTTCATTGCAACTGTATATAATGTAGTAAAATTATGATTTTTTATATATTAGCTGTTCACTGGCTCCAAGTGGCTCGCCGAAAGATCCGGAACATCCGTAAAATGTATTGCTGCGTAAATTTGATTAAAGTAGGCCTTGATTTTGCTCTGCAACTACGTGAAATATAGTAAAATGATGATTTTTGTTATATTAGCGGTTCAATTGTTCCGAGTGGTCACGACATAACCCGCTGGAAGATCCGGAAAATCTGATAAATTTATTGCTGTGTAAATTTGATCAAAGTAGGCTTTGATTTTACTCTGCAACTATGTGGAGTGTAGTAAAATGGTGATTTTAGATACATTAGCTGTTCAATGGCTCTGAGTAGTCACCAGATGGTCCGTGAGAAGATCCGTAATATCCGTAAAATTGATTTATGTGTAAATTTTATCAAAGCTGGCAACATCAACAACTGCAATTTATGTTGAAAGAACAACTGCAATTTATGTTGAAAGTTGTTGAACGACATCGCCGCACGTTTCCAACAAGTTCACGGACTACATTAAAACAAAGTAAACGTAAAATTTATCTTGCACAATAAAAAGCAGTGTTCAACAACAACTTATGGGAGATTTTAGTGTAATATTAAGGAGAAAAAAATCATGATGTGGAAATCTACTTTCTGTGGGGCAAGATTAATGTATTTCATACTTTGTTTTAATGTAATACGTATGCTTGTTGGAAACATGCAGGGATGTTGTTCAACAACTTTCAATGAAAACTGAAGATGATCTTTATATTTTGTTATCTTACCAAAAAATGCCTTTTTCTTCAATAGATGGTTTTGATTAGAAAAATGCCTTGGCAACTAATCCTTCTTAAGTACCATTAAGTTTTGATGAGTTTATTTTATACCTGCATTATAAAAAATATTGGTATTAGTATTAAATAAAGAGCAATAGGCTGAAGTGTTTTTGCAAGACAAAGACAATTCCACGCAAATAAGGAAAAAGTATCCAAGTATTTTGTTGTTAACTGATGTTTAAATTTTGTTTGTTAAATTTTAAACAAAATATGCAAAGAACGGGTATACACTACTGCTAAAAAACTCAGAGTACACTAGAAAAATAAACTCATAATTTCATAAATATATTACTTTTGCTTTCCTTTTTGCTCGGGTATGCTCCTGGAGTTAAAAATTGTTTAAATTTGACTCCTAAAAAACAGCTATATTAAATTGCTTCTTGTAATCGTTACTTGTTTGTTGACTATTATATCTCCAATAAAACCTTTGAGGCCTTATTTTTTTTTTTTTTTTTTTTTTTTTTTTTTTTTTTTTTTTTTATTTAGGAGATTTTCAGCCGTAGGCTGGTTCATCTCCGTGAGGCCTTATTTCACTCAGACACTCATTTTGCTTATTTCTTCCGGGGACTTTATTTTATGTATACTATCTGGAAGTGGACAAATATTGTGGTTGAAGGGACTATTTCATGCAAAAGCATGTTTCAAGTAGACCTGTAAACCAGTCATGTCATCGGCAGTGGTGGCGCAGAAACTATTTTCGCCTTGGTAGTACTTGCCACACAACGTGATGCCGCTGGTTTAAATCATTGATAGAATAACCTGAAAAAAGTTTATTGGTACATACTCCCAACAAACCCCCCGCCGACTGTAAAATGTCAGGAGTGACAGCACAATACCGAACAACAGCTTTTTATCCCCTCGGAACTCAAAAATAAGAACGGCGGTTTCGTAGATATCCTCCGCGGTTCCATGAATACCGAAGAAACCAAAAGAGCTAGCTGCCAGGACACCCAATTTTGTCCTGCCGCTCATCGGAGAAGTGATAATGATCTCCGCCCCCAGAATCAAAGCCTGGAGAGGTAATGTCACCAGCTCACTTTACGGAAACCTGACTAATTGAGTGTTGTTTTCAGCACAGTTCTAAACCATCCCTCCTCCTTGTATGTACTAGCGAAGCTCTAACCCTCATTTATGTATTTACCTGAATAAACGTAACCCTAGCAGCACACTTGTCGCAAACGGCAACTCCTATGTGATTTATTCCGGTTACAATCAAGTTGCCTCAACCTTTAGAGACGGAAGTGTATTGCTTGGGAAATTCTGCTTAGTGGGACTAATACACATTACAACCTGATTGTAAAACTCAATTTTGTGACTTGTTTTGGACACGGTATCTCTGTTCGAAACATAATTAACAGTCAGAGTACTAAGGATGCAAAGCGCGTGACGATGCTGTGAACAAGCATGGTTCTCAATTACGAGACAGTCATGCAGTGTTGCAGCATCGTCATGCATTTTGCTCCCTTGGTCTTCTGACTGATTAAATAAATAGTACCGTAAGACGGGGTGACATTGAAACTAGGAAGTCACATTGGGCCAAAATTGAAAAATGTTTATTGATGCAAATATCTTGAATATATAGAAAATGATGTCTAGTATATGTTTCTTGAGCTTCTGGATTAAAGTGTAGATAACATTAACTAGTTGTTTTATTTAATTTGTGCTGTAAAGTAAAGTGTCATAACAAGTGGTAGATTTTTTTTAAATGTCCACAGGCAAACAAATGTTTGAACACACTTTTATGAAAATAGACGAAGGCTACAAGCGATCTTTAACCATACATACGAAGTACATTGTGATCATAACCAAGTGTAAATACTCCTAATAGCTACGATAAATTTACATATTTTAAGATATGTTAAGATATTTTAATTAAATTTATGTGTTGGCCCAATGTCAGCCGCCATAAGGTTTTACATTGGTCTTTTTTTTAAATTAATTTTAGTAAAATGAGCTTTCAATTTCAATCAACTATTTCCATGACAGTCGTAAATATATCATTGATGAATATATTCACATGCTTAACATTGTTTTCCTTGCTAAAATGTGAACGTTGTTAGGTAGGGAACGAATTTTTTTGATTTTTTGGCCCAATGTCACCTCCACCTACGGTATCACTGAAACACTAACCAAACAAAATCTTAGATTATCCCATTTAGTTTAAGGGTAGTGTCAAAATGTTCCCCCGAAATTACATTTGAACACTACCCTGAAATGAAAGGGGATAACTTAAGGCTTCGTTGGATGTGTGGCTCAGAGATACTGATTATTTTTATTATCCTGAAATATTTTATTTGATGATGAAAATGTGTGTCAACCTGTTTGCCAATCGATTTAAATACATGCGATGTTTGTGTGACTTACACACCTACACACTTGCTAACGACTACGCCGGAGCTGTCCTCGTACGAAACAATTAATTTTACTGATGTTACAATGAACAGCTAATATATAAAAAAAATCACCATTTTACCACATTCCATATAGTTGCAGAGAAAAATCAAGGCCTACTTCGTTCAAATTTACACAGAAATCAATTTTACGAATGGTCCAGATCTTATGACGGACCATCTGGTGACTACTCAGAGCCATTGAACAGCTAGTGTATCTATAATTATCATTTTACTTCATTTCACATAGTTGCAGAGTAAAATCAAGGCCTACTTTGATCAAATTTACACAGCAATAAATTTATCAGATTTTCCGGATCTTCCAGTGGGTTATGTCGTGACCACTTGGAACAATTGAACCGCTAATATAACAAAAATCATCATTTTACTACATTTCACGTAGTTGCAGAGCAAAATCAAGGCCTACTTTAATCAAATTTACGCAGCAATACATTTTACGGATGTTCCGGATCTTTCGGCGAGCCACTTGGAGCCAGTGAACAGCTAATATATAAAAAATCATAATTTTACTACATTATATACAGTTGCAATGAAAAATCAAGGCATACTTTGATGAAATTTACTTAGCAACCAATTTTACGGATGTTCCAGATCTTTCGGTGGGTCATCTGGTGACCATTTGGAGCCAATGACCAGGTAATATTTCAGAAATCACCATTTTACTGTATTCCATATAATTGCGGAGGAAAATCAAGGCCTACTTTGATCAAATTTACACAGCAATCAATTTTACGGATGTTCCGTATCTACCAACGGACCATCTGGTGATAACTCGGAGCCATTGAACAGCTAACATATAAAAAATCACCATTTTACAACATTTCTCATTGTTGCAGAGAAAAATCAAGGCCTACTTTGATCGAATTTATGTAGCACTTAATTTTACGGATGTTTCGGATCTTCCGGCGGATCATCTGGTGACCAGTTGGAGCCATTGAAACGCTTATATATCTAAAATCATTAATTTACTACATTTCATATAGTTGCAGAGAATAATCAAGGCCTACTTTGATCAAAAATACATAATAATCCAGATTAAGGTTGATCCAGATCATCGGAAGGCCTTCCGGTGGACGCTCAGTATTTAGAACCAGGTTATGGGTTGATTTTGTTAAAATATTAATCAGCACTACCCATAGATGCCTGTTGCTGTGGATTTTCAGCACCACCTTGTTCTAGACGACCTTTTCTCCCCACGATGGCCTCTCGGAAACCCGGAATAAAACCGGAACCACTTGGCCAATCTGTTCCAATTTTTAGTAGACCAAAATTTCGAACATTTTTCTTGAAAATTTCAACCAATTTCATGGTTAAACAAAAAAGTTATACCTATGCAAACATTGCTATTCGTATACCTGTTCGTAATAATAAAAACTGCACAAGCGCGTTAGGCCCTCCCCAGAAGTAAAGCAGGTGGTGTTCGTTTGAAACGCTAATAACTTTTCGGAGGTAACTCGGATTCACATCCGGTCTTGAGCCAAGATGTTCCCAATACTTCAAAGGTGCTACATTTTGTACACGAAGAAAATCGACCCACTACAGCGCCACCTGGAGCCGCGAATGTGAAAGTGGCTCGCTCCCCTATACATTTGATCGTTTGAGCGTTTGAAATTCCAGACTTTGACTTTTTTCCATATAACGCTGAAACACTCTAATGTCACATGATAGTTATTTGATAATTTTCCTTTTGCTCGAATGTTGTTCTACCGTTTGCGCTGTATAAGAGAGACGATGGTAGAGCATGAGAGTACGAATACAAACAGACTGTCGCGCACGACAACGAAGCGAGTGTGTGTGTGTGTGTGTGTGTGTGTGTGTGTGTGTGTGTGTGTGTGTCTGTGTTTGTGTGTGTGTGTATGTGTGTGTGTGTGTGTGTGTGTGTGTGTGTGTCTGTGTGTGTGTGTGTGCGTGTGTGTGCGTGTGTGTGTGTTTGTGTGTGTGTGTGTGTGTGTGTGTGTGTGTGTGTGTGTGTGTGTGTGTGTGTGTGTGTGTGTGTGTGTGTGTGTGGATGTGTGTGTGTGTGTGTGTGTGTGTGTGTGTGTGTGTGTGTGTGTGTGTGTGTGTGTGTGTGTGTGTGTGTGTGTGTGTGTGTACAATTTAACCCCCACTGTCCGGCAGTGTTATTATGGAACAAAACTGCTTTTTTTTTTTTTATAATTACTTTATTTGTACACGCTCAATCGAATAAACTTTACAGAGCCGAGTTATCCTTTGCGTTATACATTATTACTGTCTTAAATTTAAAGTTAAAGGAACTGGACCGAGTACTCGCGGTTGTCTCGAGGTTAGTGGAGATTTACAATTTTTTGGATGGGAAAAGGGAAGAAGGAGGTTTGAAATGTGGTTTACGATACAACTATTTAATTAATCCTAAAGCATGAAATTATTTCTATTCATCTTGAAAACAAACATTGAAAAAAAAAACCCACACGTACAAAATACAAACTAAACACAAGGTTAATCAAACTTACAATCTAAGGTTAATATCCTTAAAGTAAACATATACGAGTTTCATAAACTCCAGATCGCGTCTAGCCAAAATATCCCGAACTGGAACATTAGGTTGTCTACCTCGAGCCCGAAGGGAATCATAAAAATGTGATCTGACTCCACGATACTCCGCACAAGACCAAAGGATGTGATCAGCGTCCTGGTAACCTTGTCCACATTCACAGAGATTGCTGTCTCCCAACCCCACACGGAACAAGTGAGCGTTTAGACAATAGTGATTGGACATGAGACGAGACATCACGCGTATGAAGTCTCGACTCAAATCCAACCCTTTGAACCATGCAAACTTCGACACCTTAGGGATAATTGAATGTAGCCATCGTCCCAAGCTCCCTTCACTCCATTGATGTTGCCAGCTAACGAGCGACTGCTGACGATAAATAGAGAAAAATTCACTATAGGCGATCTGTCGATCATAAATGTCGCCTTCCATAGCGCCCACCTTCGCAAGTGAATCCGCCTTCTCATTGCCCAAAATTGAGCAATGCGAAGGGACCCACGCGAAGGTGATGATGAAAGAGCGCACGGATAAAGTACTAAGCAGTTCTCGTATTTTCAAGAGAAAATACGAGAAGTGCTTTACCGGCCTAATGGAACGGATAGCCTCGACAGAACTGAGACTATCCGTAAAAATAAAGTAGTGGGCTGGAAGAAGTGAAGCAATAGTTTCTAAAGTGTAGTGAATTGCTGCCAGTTCAGCCACATACACAGAACAAGGAGCTTCAAGTTTTCGAGAGGCGCTATGAAATTCATTAAATACACCAAAACCAGCGGACTCCTCTATTAGAGATCCATCTGTGAAAAACGTTCTTGCAGAATCAATATGGCCAAACTTTGCAGCGTATAATGACGGAGCAATCATAGGACGATGATGCTCTGGAATTCCGCGGATTTCCTGTGTCATAGATAAATCAAAATTCACTGAATTGCCGAAATCGGAGAAGATTACACGATTGGGAATATTTCTTGAAGGGCTGACATCCTGTGTTAAATATAGGTAGTATAAAGTCATAAAACATGTTTGAGGATTTAGCTCCAGAAGCTTCTCAAAATTTTCGATCACCAGTGGGTTCATTACTTCGCAACGGGTGAGGAGCCTCAGAGATAACTCTGAAAAACGGACGGATAGTGGCAACATGCCCGCCAGCACTTCGAGACTCATAGTATGAGTCGAGTGCATGCATCCTAACGCGATACGAAGACAACGATACTGGATCCGTTCCAGCTTGATGATGTGCGTTTTAGCTGCCGACTGGAAGCAAAAACTACCGTACTCTAAAACCGATAAAATCGTTGTCCGGTACAACGTCAGAAGATCTTGTGGATGGGCTCCCCACCACGTTCCGGTAATTGATCGAAGGAAATTGATCCTTAGTTGGCATTTTCGTCTCAGATACTCAATGTGGGATCTCCAGGTGCATTTGGAATCGAACCAGACCCCGAGATATTTAAAAGACATGGAATGAGTGATCGGTTTACCCAAAAGTTGAAGCTTCGGTTGTGCTGGGCTATGCTTCCTAGAAAAAACGACCAACTCAGTTTTCTCCGTGGAGAATTCGATACCTAGCTGAATAGCCCAAGTAGACAAATTGTCCAAGGTATCCTGTAAGGGTCCTTGCAGGTCAACCTCTTTTGGCCCTGTGATAGACACTACGCCGTCATCTGCAAGTTGTCTCAACGTGCAATTGTCACTAAGACAGACATCAATTTCTCTAACGTAGAAATTGTACAAAAGGGGGCTTAAACATGAGCCTTGGGGGAGACCTATGTAGCTAAATCGAAAAGCTGTAGAGTTTCCATGAGAAAAGCTCATATGTTTTTCTGACAGCAAATTGTACAAAAAATTATTCATTAATGGAGACAATCCACAAGCGTGGAGTTTCTCTGAAAGAACTTCAACGGATACTGAATCAAAAGCCCCCTTGATATCCAAGAACACAGAAGCCATTTGCTCTTTCTTAGCAAAAGCTAACTGAATTTCCGAGGAAAGCAACGCGAGACAGTCGTTCGTTCCCTTACCCCTACGGAAACCAAATTGAGTATCTGAAAGAAGGTGGTTCGTCTCAACCCATTTGTCGAGGCGAAAAAGGATCATTTTCTCCATCAATTTCCGAATACACGACAGCATCGCGATGGGCCGATACGAATTGTGATCCGACGCGGGTTTATCAGGCTTTTTAATGGCTATCACCCTTAGTCGTCTCCAATCATCGGGAACAATATTGAGCTCCAAGAACTGATTGTACAAGTTCAACATGCGCCTCTTAGCGACGTCTGGGAGGTTTTTCAGCAAGTTGAACTTGATTCTATCAGATCCCGGGGCAGAATTGCCACACGAAAGGAGAGCGAGTGAAAGTTCGACCATTGAAAAAGGGTGACTGATTTCGTCTACCGAATTCGCGGTTTCGCGAGGAATCAACTGCGACGGCACGGAATCCGGACACACTTTTCGCGCGAATTTAAGAATCCATTGATCCGAGCATTCCTCGCTTTCGTTGTTAGTAGACCGGTTACGCATTCTTCGCGCCGTACTCCAAAGCGTATTCATAGACGTTTCGCGCGATAATCCGTCTACAAACTGCCGCCAGTAACCCCGTTTTTTGGCCTTGATGAGGCTCTTGAGTTCGCGTTCGAGAGATGTGTATGCGTCGAACTGCTCGCGTGTTCCGCGTTTCCGAAAAAGTTTAAACGCGTCGGACTTTTTACGGTAAACCTCCGTGCATTGTTGATCCCACCAGAGCGATGGTGTTTTCTTACGGGTTGACGATCGCGGCACCGGTCGTGTTTGAGCTTGAAGGGCGCTGTCGACGATGAGATTAGAGAGGAAATTATATTCCTCCAACGGCGGAAGCTCTTCCACTGACGATACTGTATCGTCTATCGCGGATTGGAACTTAGTCCAATCAATGTTACGGGTTAGATCATACGCGACGTTAACGGATTCTGACGAGTTGAACCCACTGGCAATCGAAATTTTGATCGGCAGATGATCACTACCGTGCGGATCCTGGATTACATGCCAAGTGCAATCCAACGATAGTGAATTAGAGCAAAAGGTGAGGTCTAATCTGCTACCATTCGAGGATGGACCAGCCAAACGTGTTACTTCTCCATTGTTAAGTATTGTCATGTTGAAGTTGTCGCAGAGATCATAAATCAAAGTAGAACGGTTATCATCGTACAGCTCCCCCCAGCCTGTACCGTGGGAGTTAAAATCTCCCATGATCAACCATGGAGCGGGAAGTACCGCACATATGTCGAAAAGTTGTTTGCGATTAACAGAGACTCTAGGAGCAATATATACAGAAGCAATACAAAGGCTCTTACCTTTAATGGTAGCCTGACATGCGACAACTTCAATACCGGGGAATTCGGGAAGATTCACTCTATAGAAGGAATGGCACTTTTTGATCCCCAAAAGTACCCCTCCTCCACGTGAATCCTCACGATCCAATCGAATAATGTTAAAATCAAAAAAAGGGAGATCAATTTCTGAAGAGAGCCATGTTTCACAGAGGGCAAATGCATCGCAATTATTGTTATGGACTAAATACTTGAACGAATCTAATTTCGGAATAAGACTTCGACAATTCCACTGTAGAACAGTGATCAAATCCCCGACCTCGTTTGGAAAATTATCCATCGAAGGAGATGATAGCTGCAAGAAGGGGCCATTTTGAAGTCAATTGCTTCAAGAAGGATTTCACAGTCGGAAGCAATGTGAGGACAATGCTTTTCAGAGGATCAGAAATGTTGAGGTATTTGAGAATACCGTCCACAATGTCATCAAATGAGAACAGCCCAGATGAAGAAGGGGTTTCTGTTCTTAAAATTGGGGCATCAGGGGTTTTGGATGTCCCCGGAAGTGGTGGAAAATCCTGGGTATAGTCAGTTCTGCGGAATCCAGGAGGAGTAGAAGTCTCCTTTTTTCCACCACTCCTTGATTTGGGCAAGCTGATTTGGGGTTCTTGATCTGCAACTTTCCGCGAACGGATGCGTTTTCGTTTCCGGGCAGAACCTTCCGAAAAACTGAAAGAAACTCCCTCCTCAGCCAAGTCAGAGCCAGACTCGTCATCTGACAAAAGAGCGAAGGGATTTGTTTCGTTGGTCGATGGCTTGGCTGTCTTAAGCATTTCTGCAAAAGACCGCCTGGAACGTTCCTTAAGGGAGCGTTTCATTTTGTCCCCGAGCTGTTTGTACGCCGGGCACGACGAGAGAGCATGAGGAGGAGTTCCATTGCAGTACACGCATTTTGTTGCAGTAGCTGCGCAGGCGCCATCCTCATGCTTCTCCCCGCATGTGGAGCAGCGTGCCTTGTTGCCGCAGTGGGAGGCCGTATGTCCCAACCGCTTACAATTCTGGCAGTTCATGACCCGAGGTACAAACAACCGCACAGGAAGACGAAGTTTTCCCAGCTCGATGTATTGAGGAAGGGCAGATCCAGAAAAGGTCACCCGAAACGAGTCTGTGGGGGTAAAACTCTTTTTACCCTCGCTGAGCGATACTGACTTCATTCTATGAACGGCCAGTATCTTTACCGGAGGAAGCAAGGGGTTCTTGAATCGGCCAACCGCTTGCTTCTCCAGTATCTCGGGGTTCAGGCTCGCCTCAGTGACCACGCCTTCGATCTCCACATCAGAGGCTGGAATGTACACCCTATATTCCAGTGTGAAAAACTGGGAAACAGCAATTTCATTAGCCTGTTTCAGGTTAGCGACGGTCACACGAAGTTTGTTGTGCCTAACCTTCGTTATTTCGGTCACGGCAGAGAATCGCTTTGTCAGATCATCAGATATCTGAACAACATTCAAGGGTTTGTTTTTGGGCTGAAAATAGACAACCCATGGGCCAGTCGAGTCATTCGGGTAGGCCCGCAATCTGGAGTTTTTCTCAGCCTGCCCATTGACAGACTGAGACGACGAACCAGGGATGACATCATCATTTTTCTTAGATGAATGGTCATCCATGTCGTCTTCTGACAAAACATCCATTTTGTTCAACTAGTGGGAGCGCAAAACGCTCTCCCACTGAACGCACAGACACAATACACAGAAAACACTACAAACACAAAAATACAAAATGAAAATTTAACTAATGGGGGAGGAAAAGAAACAAGAAAAAAACAAAAACTTATCTGATAATCCTATACTACTACCACCGAGCGTTATATGTGTAGGCGTTTACACAGATGGCTGGAAGAGACGCGCTGCGTGGATGACCTTCGTTGTGGTGCACTTGATCGAGGCTCGGTACTCAGCGCACACAGGCGCACGATGATTGATGAACGATGTAGATGTAGAAACGGGTGCTCACACTCGATGATGATGATACGTAAGCGGGTATGCGTGAGCGCGTATGCGTGACCACGCAACGATGATGCCCAAATTGGTTTGCGAATTACCAATAGCACGGATTAATCGTTCCGAAAATGACACTTTCTACTTAAAAAAAACTCACTTTTCGATCAATTTACCGGGAACTATGCCAGGAGTCACTTAGTGAGAAAAAACTGATAATTTATATCAAGCGAATACCGAGAAAACTTCCAAAACAACGGAGCGCGAAACAAGTCGACCGTACTTCTTGCTAGGACGCAGTGGTGATGAAAACTGCTTTTTATTACCCTTAAATTAAAGCAGGTTTAGTCCAGGAGTATGAAGGTGTTAGCTCTATTGCAGCTCCAGTGACCCATTTCAGAATGCCTGGTAGTTCACGACCACTCCAAGGTCACTTTTACTTACAATAAGCCTCGCATGTTCACTCTACCTTTATCAAATGGATAATGGTATCATAAACACACTTCCAGATTCAAAAAAATATTATTTCCAAATCTGGCACGTATATAGTTTTGAAATTTGTTCAACTGTATTAAATCGATTTGAATGGACATTTATTATCAATTTTGTTTCGAATACCTCTTGATTCATCTGCTGGCAGCACTTACTGGCCCTTACCGGCGACCAACTCATCTGCCCGCAAATGCAACAACACCTAAATCTCAAAGCTCTCCGAACGTCCCCTCGAAAATGCAATCGAGATATGTATAAGAGCAATCTTCAACTGGAACGTACTCACCAAATCAATACATCCGGGAGCTAATTCCCGATGCTTATTTTTCTCTCGCAAACCCGTCGTCGTCGAACGGCAAAAAAAGGAAACTCGATGAGAAATTTTGTGACACGGAATTTTCACTGAACATAAACCGCGAATTCACGAATTTCACCACACCCAACTGCAAAACACGTTCAGAAGCACTTTTGGTGCAATTTCGATCAATTTCTTTCGAAAACACAACAAAAAAAAAAGTTATAACCGAGCCAACATCAACACCGATTGTGCCGAGCTCTTTCACGCACCTTGCAGCGCGTAAATAAACTGAAATTAAAAATTCTCACTCGCGATACCACTAATTTCTGGTCCGGGAGAAAATCAAACAACGCAGATCGCGACATCTCTTCTGATGCTTGCAAACATGTTGAATCACGTTTTCTTTCTCTATTCTAAAACTTCCCGGAAAGCGAGAAAACTACCAATCACACACGTATAAACGTCCGGGAGGCATAGCGCCAGCGATAATCCGGCAATTGCCGCCAAAAACTATGAGAGCGAACGCACGCACAAAACAGAGAACAAACTTAAAACACAACCGTATCCAAAGGCGTTCGAAACTGCACCCGCACTTTAGGTGAATCATCCTGTCGCAAAAAAGCCATGCATGAGACGGATTCTTCATCGCCTTTAACTGATTTAGCGCATTGGTCACAGGCGAAAGTCATGCTGACTCAGTTTCCAAAAGTGATTTAGAAACAGCGGTGGAGATGCTCTAATACGCAAAGAGGAATTGGCTTCTCAAGATCGCCCAATGCTAGACAGTATACACTCAGGTCTTTTTTTACACGGGGGATACGGTCCGTGTAAAAAAAACCGTGTAAAAAAAAACCTACGAGATTTTGATTTTTCGCATGCTTAAATGTTTTTAAAAAATCGGATTTTGATGCCATTTGTAATTAAAGCATAATATGGTCCATATAGACATATTTTAAAAATTTCTGTATTTACACCAAAAATTGTGATTTTTTTTAAGTATGCCATTCAATTACAAATAGTTTGAAACGGATAATGTGATTGGAATCAAGTCGATAGGTTGTATCGTTGTCGAGAAATCGTTAAAAACGTACCGTATAAATCGTGGAAAACCGTGTAAAAAAAAACCGCGTAAAAAAAAAACCGTGTAAAATAAGACTTCCGTGTACACTACAATGTCTGATTGGATAATTTTTTCACTGTTTTCACAACACAAAATATGCTCTAATTAGACGATTATCGCAACGAACTGCACTTTCCACTAACAACCAGAACAATATTACAGGTATACTGCCGTTATACGCATAAGAGTCTCATGGTGCATAAGGATTGCATAGAACATGGGACAGTTATGCGTAGAACGGCAGTATACCGAACGGAAAAAAACGAATAACGATAGCCCGTGTGATAAAAAATCGGCAAATTTAGCAGTGCACAATCACGACGATGTGAATAACAACAACTGTCAAATGTTTCACGACAACGAAGCGAGTGTAGTAAAAAACGTCAACAGTTTCAACCCCTGGCTTAGATGTCCGGAGGCCACCATATTGGATTTTGGTCCGCCATAGACGGATTTCACGCCAACTCATCCAGTGGTTGGCAGCACCCTCTCAGAACCTTATGGAACTTTGTGGGTGTGGAGACTTAGCAATTTTAAGCAACTTTGCGTACTTATTTTTTTCAAAATTTATCTCGCCTAACATTTGATAAGGGTCAAAGTTTTTTGTCGATTTTTTTTTCAAATCGATATAGCTTAAAAATGACAAGCCCTACAAAAAAGTGATGTATGGCGAACTTTTAGCAAATAATCTGAAATTTTATAAAAAAATTTGAATAAAATAAAAAATCGGTTTCTACACTCTAAAAAAATATATTTAAAAATTAAAAGTCATTTTCCCAAAAATGGTACCCCTCAGATTTGCTTGATATTTTTTCTCATGATAGGCAATATGATTACCTAACTTTTCTTCATACATCGCAAAGTGGGCGCTTTTAAGGAAAAAAAGTTGTTCGAACAACAACTTTTTCATGTTAATTTTTTTTTAGCGTGTTTCACTCAAAGTCGAATAGTAATACGCGCACAACCTTATTAAAATTCGATTAAACTTTATGGGTATACTTTTCGATAATCTGGGCGAAATCTAGCCTAACATTTGAAAAGGGTACAGAGAAGTTACCTGCAAATCGTCCAATAAGAGTTCAGAACAAAACGTTCTAATGAGGAACAGCCATCTCAGCATGGTTTGCACTTTCCTGTGATGGATTGTATTATAATATATGCATACACTCTATCCAACTTCTATAAAACCACCCTCAAATTGTTCCAAATCAACAGGTAAACTAAGTAAAAATCACTTAGTATGTTTTATTCATGAAAAGATTTCAATTCATGTATTTGTGATTAATTTAATTAGAAAAATAATCATTCATTTATTTTTATGTATTAGGTGTGTCCATTAGTAAGCAATATGCATATATATGTTTATACCTCATCTCTCAAGTGAATACATATAATAGCGCAGGTAACTTAACGATTATTTAAGGCATGCCTAAAATAATCGTTAAGTTACCTGCTATATAGCAGTTATATAACAACGCAGGTAGTCACATGAGAGATATAAGGTATAAACTTAAAGCACCGCAGTCTGTTTCTACCGACATAATCTAATATTCAGCTATCAGCAATCAGAACATCAGGAATTTGATGATACACTAGGTAAATAATAATAACTTTAACTGTTTCAACTGTGTGGTTTAAGGATTGTACATCGAAGATACAACTTCATTTTCAACATTTTTTTAGAGCACGAGCTGGATGAACCGCTTATCGTACAAATTTGATCGATTGGTAGGCCAACCTCGGTGAACAATCTATCAAATTTTCACGACTGTACGATATGCGGTTTATGCAGCTCGTGCTCCACAAACATGGGGAAAATTCAGATGCGGCTTCGATGTACCGTAAACGGGGATGTCTTTGATAATGGAGGTAACTTTGATAATGCAGCTAATCCAAAAAGTTATGACTTAATGCTCTTCGTATTCATTATTTTGGAAGGGAACATCGGTTTCCTATCCAAAATATTGCGTACGATGTGCCTTAAGTCATAAATTTTTGGCATAGCTGAATTACCAAAGTTACCCCTATTATCAAAACCACCCCCGTTCATGGTACTATCACCTTAACAGCGTTATATATTAATGTGTGGTAATATTTTTTTTTTCTTTTCTTTAATTTTACAGATACAGATCCATCGCTAGAATCAATCCCATCAGCGGATCAGATCCAAGGTCCATATAATGTGGAACAATTCAATTGTATAGCTTCAACCACAAACGAAGTGACAGACGGAGCGGCTCGAAAACTTTGGTGACTAACCTGCTATTTCAATTTTTCAGTGTACCATATGGCAACACCACTACTACTGGATTGTACCACATGGCAACACTACTACTGGATTGTACTAGCAATTTCACCACATGTATTAGAATGTTTTGGTTCTATCTCTTTCACTCTACTCAAAACTGAAATGCATAAAAAAAATGACAAAATGATACACTCTTTGCACACTGTCAAAGAATCATTGTACACAAAATCAACTTTGTTCAAATCAAAACAAAAAAACTAACCCATCTGGTGGATGATGGCACAAGCTTCCAAGAAAATTCTACTACAGTGAACCACATTATTTTAATGGATTTCTTCACCAGTTAGTCGTCTGTCACTTCGTTTGTGGCTTAAACACAGCAAAAAAATAATTTTGATATCACATCAAAGTGGATGCACTACAATCATGTCGAAAATTTCATGTAATTTTTATGACCACATAAATAAACAAATGCAGTAAAAGCAGCGTAATGTCAGTTTATGCATTGTATTAATGATAATTTTGTCCTTTTTAGCAAGTAATATTACACCATATTTTCGACATGATTGTAGTGCATCCACTTTGACGTGATATCAAAATTATTTTTTTGCTGTGAACCTTACAGTTATCACCAATTTCATCGAGAAGTATGAGAAGTATGAATTATCGTGTTCAAAAATCTGCAGAGATCACAAAGGCAGTGCGTAAAAATATATTTGGGATGGATTCAGACGATGTCAACAAATCAAATGATTTTGACGAAATGATCATGCAGTTAAAGAAGAAATTTAATTTGCCTTCTACGAGTACAAATGACAATGGTCAGTGAATCAAATAGTTAATGAGTTTAATGCACCCCATCATACAGTGAAACAGATGAAAAGGCTAGTCAGAGAACAAGGTATTCTTTGTAGTAAGAAAGCAAGAAGTGGTCATGGATTTAATGATACTGAAAAACAAATTGTTTTAAATTTCTTTGACAGTGATGATATTAGTAGGCCTATGCCAGGAAGTAATGATTATGTTTCTGAATATCGAAATGGATATAAAGAGCATGTTCAGAAACGTTTATTGATGATGTCTCTTAAAGAGGCTTTTATGATTTTTGAAGAGAAATACAAAAGTGTTAAAATCGGATTTACTTCGTTCACTCAGCTCCGACCAAAGCATTGCATACTGTTGGATAGTACAGGTACACATAATGTATGTGTCTGTACTATACATGAAAATGTTAAATTGATTATTAATAGTGTAAAATTTGATTCATATAAAGAAATTGCAGTAGTCCTATTAGAACCATAGATTGTTTTTATCGTACATGTGAAGAATGCATTTCCACAGATAGTATCGTGAGGGAACTTACATCAGTATTAGAAGCAGATGATATGGAAGAAGTTTTATTTCAACAGTGGTTGACTACCGACCGTTGTAATTTGGAAACTATTATTAAACCTGCAGATGAGTTTGTTCAATATTTGACGGAAAAAGTTGAAAAGCTCATAACCCATGATTTTATTCATAAAGAGCAATCATCTTACCTAAGTAATAAAAAAATTCTCTTCAAAACGGTGAAATTTTAGTGATTTGCGACTTTTCTGAAAATTATTCATTTATTATTCAAAACTCAGCACAGGGGTATCATTGGAACAATAATCAAGCTACGATACATCCTTTCGAAATTTACTACATAAAAGAAAACAAGTTGGAAAATTTAAGCTTTATTATTATTTCAGAAGTATTGACCCATGATACAATAGCAGTTCAATTATTTATATCAAAATTGTTAGATTTCATTAAACAATCTATTAGTTTCACAAAAATTACTTTCATGTCAGATGGAGCAGCGGCTCATTACAAAAATAAAAAGAATTTTGCCAGTTTGTGCAACTTCAAGTCCAAGTATGGATTGGAAGCAGAATGGCACTTCTTCGCAACGCAACGTCTCATGGGAAAGGCCCATGTGACGCAATTGGAGGAACTCTCAAACGAATGGCAAAGAGAGCAAGTCTTGCTCGAGATTATGGAAACACAATCACAACTCCACAAGAACTGTATGACTGGGCAGTTAAACAAACAGATACAAGCATAACAAAATTGAACTTCTGCTTCATATCAAATGATCAATACACAAAGATGTCCGATGAACTCAAGGAGCTGTTCAGTCATGTAAAAACTATACCTGGTACACAAAAATTTCATTGTTTTGTACCTATTTCTCAAAACATAATTTCTACTAAGCGATTTTCACATTCAAAGGAAACTCCGAAAAATTTCACTCTGTTTCCGATAGACTAATAATCAATGAAAAACTCAAATTATGTATGGAGAATTATAGGAAAATAAATTATGCACTAAACAAAAACACTAGAGTTTTCATTTATTAAAACACCATTCGAAATGCAGGAAAATCCTCTGTATTAGGCCCTTTCAAATGTTAGGCTAGATTTTTGTTTTAAGCACGCCCAGATTATCAAAAGGTCAAAATCTTTATGCTCATTAAGTTTCAACGGATTTTAATAAGGTTGTGCGCGTATTACTATTCGACTTTGAGTGAAACACGCTAAAAAAAAATTAACATGAAAAAGTTGTTGTTCGAACAACTTTTTTTCCTTAAAAGCGCCCACTTTGCGATGTATGAAGAAAAGTAAGGTAATTATATTGCCTTTCATGAGAAAAAATATCAAGCAAATCTGAGGGGTACCATTTTTGGGAAAATGACTTTTAATTTTTAAATATATTTTTTTAGAGTGTAGAAACCAATTTTTTTATTTATTTAAATTTTTTTATAAAATTTCAGATTATTTGCTAAAAGTTCGCCATACATCACTATTTTGTAGGGCTTGTCATTTTTAAGCTATATCGATTTGAAAAAAAATCGACAAAAAACTTTGACCCTTATCAAATGTTAGGCGAGATAAATTTTGAAAAAAATAAGTACTCAAAGTTGCTTAAAATTGCTAAGTCTCCACACCCACAAAGTTTCATAAGATTCTGAGAGGGTGCTGCCAACTCCGAAGACGAGTTGGCGTGAAATCCGTCCATATTGGATTCCAAACTTCATGAATAGGTTTTCCATAACATTCAAATGGATCATGGACCACATTACACCATAACATGCCTTACGACAGCTCATTCTACATGGGTTTTCATGAATAGGCTTTTGATAGGGGGCTATTCATTAACTACCTTGACAATTTTTTGGGATTCTTGACCCCCCCCCCCCGTCCTCTCCCTGCGTAGACACTTGTCAATACAAAAAAGTTGCAGTAGGGAGCAAATACATTTTTACACCAAAACATGTGGTACCGCTGCCCTTTCATCGTGGTTTTTCATCAATAGGTTTTCTATAGATTTGAAAGACGATTTTATGTAAATTTAAGCGCAATATAGCACAAATCTTCAATACTGTTATGTGATATTGTATAGAAGCTTCAAATCAATTTCGATGTTTATGCCAACTTTAGCTCAAAATTGCCGTTCGATAACTCTTTCTCCATGGTCAGGCTCTTCATAGGCTTGAAAGATCGTTGACTACATTAGCCTAGCTGAGAACCACGGGATGCCCCCAGAAGAACCTGTAGTAGGGGACAATTGCGATTTTACACCTAAACATGTCGTGCAACAGCTCTTTCTTCATAGTTTTTCACTAATGTAATCATATAACCTTCGGGATACCGTCGAACCTGTAACTAGCCACCATTTGCTTCCCTAGTGCATAAAACAGGATAAAAGCAGCAAATTAAACTTTTTTGAGAAGATTGAAGCGCTGCGAAATAAATGATTGTTGTAAATTTCATAACAAATTAAAATAAACAAAGCTGATGGGCACTTGTAGCACAAACGAAGTGACAGACGACTTACTGGCGAACAAATCAATTAAAATAATGTGGTTCGCTGTAATAGAATTTTCTTAGAAGCTTGTGCCATCATCCACCAGATGGGATAGTATTTTTGTTTTGGTTTTGCACGAAGTTGATTTTGTGTACAATGATTCTTTGACAGTGTGCAAAGAGTGTATCATTTTGTCATTTTTTTTATGCATTTCAGTTTTGAGTAGAGTGAAAGAGATAGAACCAAAACATTCTAGTACATTTGGTGAAAATGCTAGTTCAATCCAGTAGTAGTGTTGCCATGTGATACAATCCAGTGGTGTTGCCATGTGGTACACTGAAAAATTGCAATAGCAGGTTAGTCACCAAAGTTTTCGAGCCGCTCCGTCTGTCACTTCGTTTGTGCTTGTAGGGTAGAGAACTACTTCGGCCTAATCGCCCATTTTGGCCTATCGAGCAGAAAACTTCAAATAAATCCTTGATTTCAGAGTTAACTGGTCAATTATGCGTTTGGTACGATACTTTAGTTAATAAGCTACGGAACGAAGTCAATGAGAACGCGTGATATGAAGGTTTGCACCCATTATTCCCGAATCAATTTTTATCTTCATCCCATAGGCCAAAGTGAATTCATTGGCGTTACAAAGCGTTGGGCCGATTTTAGAATCCATAGGCCGAGTTTGGCATCAAGAAGCAGTGTTAGACTTTTGACAATATCTCAACGATTGGTTTCTCTTTATCAAATCTTACGGTACATACGGAAAGGTCAATAAATTTGGAAGCCATAAGTAATAATAACATTTCGTTTGTTGCTAAACTGCGCTAGATTAAGAAAGACTAAGTGCGGGTTGTGCTTAATAGGCCGGAAATGGGGTAGTTAACCCTATCTACCTATTTTTACAGTCAACGGATGCGTTTAGGTTTATATTATGCACCCCTCTTTGGTGAAAATCATCATAGTGATTTTTCCCTAGATTCTAAGAAATGCAAGGGGGCGTTTTTCTCCGGTGGAGCGTTTATATACTCCTACCCTACCTCTAGATGTGTACAACACGATCGTCTGTGTACTCGGCAGCAACCATTATGTGGTGTTCATTGTTCATCATCTGCAGTTTTCTCGGTCTATCCATTCAACCTTGAAAGCAAACATTTCGTAATAAGTATGTAAGTGACCACGAAGATCCATTTCTGGAATGGAAACGCTACATGTATATAGAGCTGGAATTAGGGCCTAACAGCTTTTGTAAACAATGACTTCTCTTGATGATTTCTAGAAATTTAAGGCTCGCCCACGCAAACCAACATCCTCATCCACGCAGAAAAAAATATTTTAAACGTAATAATATTTGACGTAAATGCAATAAGAATTTCATTTTGTTTTGGCTGCAAAAAGAAATCATTATTGTTTCAACAATCCAGCATTATTGTCCCTTAAAACCCATGGATTGTTAAATCAAAGAGAAAATCTTTTCGAATTTACAAGAGCTTTCATGGTTTTGACGTAAGCTGTCAAATTTGGCAGCTGGGTCAACAAGAAAAATATGTTTGTTTTTAAAAGAGATTTCTTGTTGATTCAATCAAATTTATTTTATGAAGGCTGACAATTCACGCAGTAGAAATAACAATATGTTTATTGATTCAAAAATAATGTCGATTTTTTTTTTTGTGACAACAAACAGAATTGCAATTGAATTTTTGAGGCATAAAATCACTGATCACGCCTTCCTTCGGAAGGGAAGTAAAGCCGTTGGTCACCGGTTCATGAGTTGATGGGTCGATATGTAGGGTCCAGGTGTGGGAGGTGCATTCCTGGCGTCGGGAGCATTGGTACTCAGTACGGAAAACAAGATCGACGGAAAAAATCAAGGAAAAAAAACTTAAAAATTGATTATATTTAACAACTGCAGCTTGAACTGCAGCTTACTTGCTTACCTCAAGTCTTAAGATTTTCGGAAATCTCGTACTTATTTCCCGAAATTCACAATTAAAAACAATACTTAATCAAATGAGAAAATTTTTGTTATTGTTTACATTTTTGTCCGGGTGAAAACGAGGGAATGGTTGGTAGTTATTTTTGTATTCATGGCCCAGGGAATGGACACAGCAAATAAATGCTAAATTAAAATTAACTATTGTTGGCTTAATAATAGAATATTGTTATTTTTACAATAGTTGCAATTGAAAAGTGGCTTATTAAAACAAAAAGAATCTTATGTTGAGTTTATTTGAATACAACAATAAAATGCAATATAATTTCAACCGGAATTGTTTGTTTAAATACAACTAAAGTTTTGTTTGGTTCAATGCAAACAATTTTCTGTCCGTGTCGGGTAGGAAAAGACTTCCTCTATTCGATAGAAGTCATTGTTTACAAAAGCTGTTACGCCCTAATTCCTGCTCTATATAGATATTTGGAAATCACCAGAAGTGAATCCTGTTCTAAACCATGGCCCACTTAGTAATGGAACAAATTATTTTGCATATTGCACCGCTCCTTGTGGACGTTTTTGTAAGCTTTTCACTTATATTTGTTGACAACAACAATAAAAATAACAGTGCATTTTTTCAGTTCATAAAACAATCTTGTTTTAGAGACAGTCACCATGCAAGAGGAGAGTAGAAAAAAATCGTGCACAGTCATCTGGAAAATCCATCGTGGTCCGCTGGCTAAAGTGCAGGGGTTGAAACTGTTGACGTTTTTTACTACACTCGCTTCGTTGTCATGCACGACAGTCTGTTTTTATTCCTACACTCATGCTCTACCGTCGTCTCTCTCACACAACACAACCGGTAGAATAACATTCGAAAGAAAAGAAAATGATCAAATAACTATCATATGAAATGAGTAATTTCGTTCTAATTCCTCAATTTGGTGTAAATTAAACCATTTCTGATCAGAAATATTATTCCTAGGACATCATTGCTTGCTATTTTCAGAATTCACACAGGCACAACATCAGCAGCTCTTATTATGAGAAAAACTAAAATACATACATTCGTGACGGTCTTCGACGACAGTTTCATATGACAGAGCCTGTCGTATGACATTTGAGTTTGGTACTGTACTATGATAGCTTGTTTTCCAAGTGTCGGAGGCAAAAGCAGTCGATTATCACAGAAAATGTGTCGACTACCGTGACCGCTTACAAGACTGCTAAAGTGTTGAATTTTATCGTCGTATTAAAGCAAAAATTCGACAATTCCTTCGAAACCACGACGGCTAGCCCGTTTCGTTTTTTTTTCGTATATAAGGAATAGTATGCACTTTAGTGCAAACCGTTTTCAATTCCGTTAATTCAAATCTGAAATAGACCCAAATGATTTTCTTCCATTACTAAGTGGGCCATGCTTTTATGGAAGTACCTTATTGGATGGCAGAAAATAAAGTGTTTTTTTGTATTGTATCGCTTGACTGTAGTTTTTAGACTGATTGTATTAATTGTATTGTATTTTAAACAAAAAAAAACTCGGCATTGTTCATCCGGTTGTGGCTTTTTTTTCCTTGATTTGTTTTCCGTCGATCTTGTTTTCCGTGCTGAGCACCAATGCTACCGACGCCAGGAAGGCAGCTCCCACACCTGGACCCTACCTATCGACTCATCAACTCATGAACCGGGGACCAACGGCTTTACTTCCCTTCCGAAGGAAGGCGTAATCAGAGATGTTATGTCTCAGAACATCCCGGCGGCGCCGACTGGGATTGAACCCACGCCTGCTGGGGTGAGAGGTAATCACGCTTACCACTACACCACCGGCGCCGCTAACCGGTTGTGGCTTATAAAATAATGAAATAAATAAAAAAAGTATATCATTTTTTAGAAAGTTTTTTTTTTTTTATTCTATGTGTGAATTCTAAATTTTTCATATTTTTTTATGTTTATGTTATGTTATGTTATGTTATGTTATGTTATGTTTCAGACCATTTTCTACATTTTCTCCATATAAAAAAAACTGTTTTATCTCTTATCATTTTAAAGATACATTTAATCGTCTTATGATTTTATAGTTATATTTTGTATTCATGATTTTCTAAGAAAGCTACCTAACGATCCAGAAAAAGTCCCCACACTTTCAAAATTTTATAAGAATCTAAGAGGATGCTACCTTTCATGAATGATGCAATCAGAGATCTAAGACCATTTTGCAAATAATTGATTTTATATTTATATAGATGAAAGTAAACAAAACATATGTCTACTTTCTCTTCAATACCAATTAAACTGGTATCACACAGACTATACGTTGGCTAAAATTTTCCACTCAATCAATCACTCACGTTGACATTTTTGTCACCCGGGAGTTGTCAGCCGTGCTTGTCGGACCAGCTTCCTCGGCAAACGGCGTTGACACATTTTCCTGCTTTTTCATACCACCTGCCAACATGTGAAAAGTGAAAGCAACCGACGATTAACATAGACAGATAATTATTTCATAACACTCCCGCTGACGCTGACTTGGCGGGGATGCAGGATCATAAATAACGCCCACGTTTAAAAGATGAAATATAGAAGGTTTTGTTTTGATTTATTTTCCGCAATTTTATATTCGTACTTTTTTCTGATGGTGCTTTAAGACACATCGCGCGAAAAGAAGGAAAAGGTTCAACTCCCACCCACTATAAGCCTGGGAGGGAGAGTGAAAATCTTTCGCTTTGAGACAAGAAGGGAAAACTTTGCCCTATCCGCCACTTTCCATTCTTCTAGCATCACCGTGGCCCTTTTGCACTTAATCATGTTGAGTTGCGAGCGTGCAATCCCTGTGCTCTAAGTTATGCGAGAAAGATTGCTAGATAATATATATTATTAGCATGAATTATTGTAAAATGTTGTTAGTGCGGCTGATTTATGTTCATTTCTTCCTGCGGAGTTGTGGCAGAAATGCGGATTAGATTCTTAGTCGAGGCCTAAGGTCGTGCCAACAAGATGCTGTGAAATCAAATTCTAATAGGGTTGTTCTGCATCTCGAGATAATTAGAATGTTGAGTATGTATATCTCATACAGTAGTGCTCTCTATAGGAATTTTTTATGTTTGACTTAAAAATACTTATTAGGCAAACACAACTTGATGTTTTTCCGCGCTGTAAATTTCCTGTAAAGTTTCAAATGAGTCATAGAATCCTCAACCAGTATCATCAAGTTGAAGTGATGTTTAAGGCTACGAGGTTTAAGTTTAATGCGTTCAATTATATTATTTCAGGTGCACTACTCCATTATACTGAAATAGTGGCCAGAATCTCCGCATCTAAGTTAGCGTTAGATGTTGTACATAATAACTAATGAATTTCAAAGCAAGTTATAGGATGGTCGATTACTAAAATAATATATTTCTGGATGATTTCTAAGTATATCTTTTTGGATACAGGCATTTTCAGTAAATAGTATCCGGGTTCAGTTCGCTCTCAGCTGTTGTCAAAACCGGCAGTAACCAGCAGTACCTCTCGATGTGTCTGATGTGATCTTCTGTAAACTCGATAACAGCTGACCTTTTTTTTATTGAAACTATTTAAACATGTACATATTCATTTTTTCCATTAGGATTTAAATACGTGTGAAATTGGTAACAGTTACTCTGCCTTATCCTGTACAAGAGCTAATTTTGTTGCTGGGTAATTAGTAGACATTTCCGACGTTTCATTTCAATATGTAGAATTTGATTTTACTTCGTTTGGTGTTGACTAAAATGTCTAAACCGAGTTTATTATCGTAATTTTTTTCCCTTGATTTGTTTTCCGACACCAGGGAGGCAGCTCTCACGCCTGGACCCTATCTATCGACCCGTCAACTGGATGTATCTTAAACTTGTTTTTGAATTTGCTGAAAATTAAGTGACTGAATTTATAACATTTTGAAAAAGAATTCCTATAGTACGGATTCGTTCTTGCCGGATTCCTATAGTACTGTTGTCGCTGAATTCCTATGGTACGGTCGATCCGGCATTAACAAATACACGTATCATATGGGATTTGAGAAGTTGTAAAGCATGTTTGATTTCTTCGGAGAAGTTGTAAAGCAGATCTTTCGTAGACCTTTCGGCATGAGTTAGTTTCCGGTAGGTCACAAGTCTGGTCCTGTGGATCCGAAACATCCGTAAAAGTGATTAATTCATGAAACTGATCTTAAAGCTCTGCGGTTTTTCCTCTCATAGATGTCTAATCAGAATGAATTTGGAGTTGCGACCGGTGTATAAATTCGGGGGACCATGGTCCTCCGGAAGATTCGTAAAAGTGGTCAATTCATGAAATTGATCCTAGTGCTTCGTGTTTTTTTTTCGAAACCTCTTAAAGACGTATTACCAGAATGAATTTGGAGTTGTGACCAGAATATGGACACTAGGCACCACGTAATGGTCTACTGAAAGATCCAGAACATCCGTAAAAGTGGTAAATTTATGAATCTGATCCTAGAACTTCGGATTTTTTTAGAAATCACTCATAGACGTCTTATCACAATGAATTATGAGTTGTGATTATGAAATGGATGCTAGGGATCACAGGATGGTCCATCGCAAGATCCAAAACATCGTAAAAGTGCTCATCGCCGACAAGCATCAATTTTCAGAACGAAGAATCAAGGTTTTAAAGGTTGTTTAGTTGTTGAAAAAGCACTTTTGATGTTTATGTTATTCAGTAAGAGTCGTTGGTTGTTGTAGAAGCCATCAAATGAGTAATATATTCACTTTATTAGCTTTGTTTTGCAGCTACAAGTTGAAAGTTGGGTAGTGTGTGTATAGAGGTGACATTAGCGTTTATTGGCTGATGTTATTCAGTGCGACTGACAAATTGAATAATGGTTGTGAGAAAGTTGAGTAAACGCTCTCCAAAACTATTTTGCTAGCTTTTGCTTGTAGCTGTATCTGCAGCTTCTTTTCAGCTACTTTACAGCACAATGCTGGAAAAGTTGGCTTACAAAGCTGAAAATGTTAGTTGGGTATTCATTCGATTTGACACTATCAGTGAACTAAAATTTACTTGGAGTATTGACAAAACACTGGAGCTGTCATCATGTCATGATTTACATAAACAAATAGTTCGAAACTTATCTGCATACGTGGCGGCAAAATCAGTCTTCTATATTTGATTTTGGTTCATCTTTCATAAATAAACTACTTTTTTGAAGATTTCAAGCTTCCACAGCCTAATTGTTTCCAAGTTATTGAGAAATCATAAATGGAGAGTCAAAAAACCGTTTTTGTTTTCTTCATTCTGTTTCGATATTGTTAACATCAACTATGGAAGTTAATATTAGGCGCAAAATTTCGAGTGGGCAAAAGTTTGTTGTGAGGTTTTCGAAGCACGTACAAAATAAAACTCAGTACAGTTAAGTGTCTTGTGTTGAAGATTTATGTTGTAATGGTCATATCACAGTTTTGAAGTAGGAATGCTGTTTGTGTTTGGATTTGTATTAATCGATCGTGGTTGAATTTGGTGAGTTCGTTCCGGGTATAATGTCTCCTTTTGTAGCCGGCGGGATGGACCGCGTGATCGATTGTTCGGTTTTAGTTAAAATAATTGTTTGAAGGTGCAAGAACATTATTAAATTATGTGGAAAATAGTGTGCGGGAGCCACGTTAATCGCGGTACGGTAGCAACCTGGTCTATAGACTTCTCTGACGTTTGTGAATTTCACAAGTTTAGTACAGAACTTTGGGTAAATTCAAAGGTTTTCTTGCACTAATACTTATAATTTACCCCGAGTTCTGCACTAATACTTGTACATTTCATCAACGTCAGAGAAGTCTATAAAAGGTGTGGAATTGTAGGCCTGAATGGATTGGTGCACTTCGTTTTTCACTCGGCTTTCATTCCGCTTCGCACGATTCGTTTCTTTGGTTCACTCAATCACCCTTGTAGTGACGTCATAGCGTTTGTTTCGATCGGCGCTTGCATAGGAAAATTGATATGGATTATAGAATGTATGTATGTTACCAAAATTTATGAATGGTCTGCCACTAAATGTTGCGATACTTTATTGATTATTGAATTATCACACTGTATACCATGACAAAGCAGCCTGTTCGTGAGTTTTTGCCTGTTTTCAGGTACACAGCAAAAAAAATGTAATATCGATCAGTGTAATTCAAGCTGATGTATGAAATAATGATGTAATAGCAAAAAGCAGATACCATATTACATCAATGGATGTAATTTGGTCGCAAAATCGATGTACGTCGTACAACGTTATATTACACAACCGATGGATTGACCTGGTTGCAGCAGTTTGGATGTAATATTCAACAACTTGTTTTTCTGTGTAAGGAGTTATCATAAAATAAAAATTACCAGCTAATCTTTCGCGGCGACTTTACAAAATAATACTTATTTCGCAAATTTCCTTTCGAGTGCTATGACGTCGCCTCCATCGTCTCCCACAAAGTTTACATTTTTCCCTCTTCCAACACATGCGTATAGACCAGGTTGGTACGGTAGGAGGTGTGCAGGTTGGAAAATTTGACTGGGTATTTCCTAGGGCTCTTTCAATCGGAGTGGTTTCTTTACTATAGTTGTCTTCCTGAAAAAGTTTCATTTCTCGTGAGATTCATAAAGGTCGCCGCGTGGGTTCAGTTGTCATTTAATCATTGGTAGGAGTTCGTGTTTGAGAGTTTGTGCACGTCTTCCATAAAAATGTTTTTTTTTTTTTTTTTTTTTTTTATCGTTGTTGTTACTGATATAACTTGGCCGGAAATGTTAGTTAGGGGCATTTTCGTAGCATCAGTTCTCAGAGTTAGATAGAAGCTCGGTAGTGTTGTCTGGTAGTCGTCGGGTTTAAATATCCCGAAGCTTGCTGTATTATTCAGTAAAAACTTAAACATTTATTGTTGTTATAAGTAATGGAAAGGTTTTACTGGTGTTTTCATGATGGCTTAATCTGGTGAGGTTTTTTTTCCCCTTTGGTTTGTTTTTTCCGTCGATCTTGTTTTCCGTGCTGAGCACCAATGCTGCCGACGTGCCAGGAAGGCAGCTCCCACACATGGACCTTACCTATCGACCCATCAACTCATGAACCGGGGACCAACGGCCTTACTTCCCATCCGAAGGAAGGCGTGATCAGAGATGTTATGCCTCAGAACATCCCGGCGGCGACGACTGGGATTGAACCCAGGCAATCACGCTTACCACTACACCACCGGCGCCGTTAATCTGGTGAGGTTTTCCCAGTTTAAAAAAATAACCCCTTTGCTGTCGGCGGTATGACCTCGATCGCGAATTAAGTTAAAATAATTGTTTTGTTTCATCGTATCTAGCTCCAATGCAATTATTTTCATTGTGTTTGGAAAGTGTCGAGGAAAGTGTTTGGAAGTTTTCGCGTCAGCGATAGCTTGTTGTTATGTAATGAGCATGCCAGCATGAACAATGTGTATGTTTGATGGGTTCTGTTCTCATCTTGTGCAGTAACCAAGTTGAAATAGTTAACGTCGCGTGAAGGTAGAATTTGGTGAAGTATTAAGTGCTTTTCGTAGCTTTTAGTCTTCGGGTTTTTAAGTTCACCGCCGTTGACTTTGAATGGTTATAGCGCCAACTTGATCGCAAGTGGTGTTTTGCGATATGAGGGACTCAGCTGTCTTTTTGCTTACGGAACGTGGGATCAGTCCCGGGTCCTTTCGTATTGGGGAGACCTATAGTCACATTCTCGTGTTTTGCGAAACTTGTCGGTATCGTCGTCGGTGCCGGGTGTGAATGGTTGCAACAACAACGCGATCGTAGATTGTGTGATGTGATATAAGGGACTCGGTAGCCTTAGAGCGATCGTTTTTGCTTGCTGAGTGGAGCATTGTGAGTGTAGTCTTGGTTCCCTCCACCTTCAAGATTCGTTAATCGCTTTGTTTGTTAGTATGTAACATGCACAGCTAAAAAAAGTAGTGTAAATTTCCGTTACTATGATGCATATAAATGGAGCGTCATAAATCATACAAATTTACATTTTAAATCGTGTAAATTTATGAGACATGTCATGCAATATTCCATATATTGTATGCAACTTTCCACCTTTGTTTGCAACATTTCTTGCAAGCTGCTAGTTTACGTGAAAATGAAGTTTACATGCATGAATGTTTGCATGCATGGATGTTTACATCACCAGTAAAATTCAGATTTTTTTTAGTGTGTGGTAATAAAAACATTGGCTGTCAAGTCAACTGTGAAACGTCTCATGGATCACTTATATTAGTTGTTGCATAGGAGCAGCATTACTATAAGCACAAACGAAGTGACAGACGGAGCGGCTCGAAAACTTTGGTGACGCACCTGCTATTGCAATTTTTCAGTGTACCACATGGCAACACCACTAATACTGGATTGTACCACATGGCAACACTACTAATGGATTGTACCACATGGCAACACTAACTGTCAAAGATCATATTGCACACAAAATCAACTATGTTCAAATCAAAACAAAAATACTAGCCCATCTGGTGGCTGATGGCACAAGCTTCTAAGAAAATTCTATTACAGCGAGCCACATTATTTTAATTGATTTCTTCGCCAGTTAGTCGTCTGTCACTTCGTTTGTGCTATAAGTGTGTGGATAAATAGATGCGCGTTTTGTGTTCGATTGAACATCGATTTGTTTATTTTTGGGACTTACGACCTTTTGACAAGTTATGTTGAATTGATGTTTTTGTTCGATTTGACGGGAATCAGTGCTTATGCTGGAGTAGTTCTTTACCCCATCTCGATGTTTCACACCTCTTTTTTTTTATATTTCTAATACTTAGGCGGTGTCTTCAGTATGCGGAGCACCTCCATGCTGCAAGATCGCTGGTCTCATACACGCTTTAAAGGCGAGACATACTGTGTATTGTTCTCAAAGTTCTGTGCAAAGTTTTCCTGAATCGGATACAGGAGAATATCGACACAACGCTCCGGCGGCAGCAGGCAGGATTCCGTGCTGGAAGATCTTGTGTGGACCATATTGTTACACTTCGCTTCATCCTGGAGAAGGTCAATGAATTCCAAGAGTCCCTTTATTTGGTATTCATTGACTACGAAAAACTTTCGACCGACTCAATCACGAGAATCTGTAGGACTCCTTGAGATGCAAGGGAATCCCGGATAAAATCGTCAACTTCATCGAAGCGCAGTATCAGGCTTTCACGTACAGAGTTCTGCATAACGGAGCCTTGTCTGACCCTATCCGGGTAGTCGCTGGTGTGAGACAAGGATGTATACTACACAGTTTGAAAAAGTAGTATATGTTTCTGTTGAGTATGATGTACATGAATGGAGCGTCACATATCTTATAGGTTTACATTTTATATCATGTAAAGTTCTGACACATTTGATGCAGTGTAGCAAAAATTGTATACAAAAGCTCATCTTTGTAAACAACATTGTTTACAAGTTGCTCGGTTGCGTGAAATGAAAAACAAGTTTACAAGAATGAATGTTAACATCACAATTAAAATTCATAATTTTTATCTGTGTATCACCGGTACTATTACTCATCGTAATCGACGAGATCATGGTGAGTGCAATTAACCGTGTACCGAACCGTGGGCTGCTTTGGCAGCTTCCATTGCTGAATAGGTGATAGGAGCATCTCAACGACTTCGATTTGTCTGATGATGTTTCTCTACTAGTGGGGCAAGCAGTGGAGAAGGTCGAAAGTTTCCAATATCTTGGCAGCCAAATAGCGTCGGACGGTGGGATCAAGAGCGACGTAGATGCACGAATCAAGGGCTGCCTTTGCGAGTTTACGAAACGTATGGAGATCAAACCAGATGAGTCAACGCACCAAAACTCGTACGTGAAATCTGTGTTGTTATACGCCAGCGATACGTGGTGTGTATCAGCGGAGAACATTATAGAACACCAGACCACAGCCTTAGAGATGATCGACGAGTAGTGCGGATTGAAGTTCATCTTCGGGTACAAAAGAACACCAAGATCAGTCATACGTTCTACTCTGCGAAGCGAATCGTTATCATTGTGGTAGTAGTATAAGACCGAGTTCTTCGAGCGGTGGAATGTCATTACTGCACACTTTGGAATTCTGATAATAAGCCTTTTGCGACGGCACTAATCCACGCCATGTTCAGATCGTATCGGGGCAAACAAGTTTGCCGAATCAAATGGTGTTACGACTGTACCTTCGTTACAAAAGACTTGCTGAGGAATTCCAATTGGCTGCTTTCAACTCCTCATGAACGACCAATCGCGTTTTATTTTTCAAACAATCGAAGAAATGCGTAACTTCAAACTGATCCACCTTCGTCTTAATTCAGCAATACCTATTGTTTTTTTTTATAATTACTTTATTTGTACAGGCTCAATCGAATAAACTTTACAGAGCCGAGTTATCCTTTGCGTTATACATTATTACTGTCTTAAATTTAAAGTTAAAGGAACTGGACCGAATACTCGCGGTTGTCTCGAGGTTAGTGGAGATTTACAATTTTTTGGATGGGAAAAGGGAAGAAGGAGGTTTGAAATGTGGTTTACGATACAAGTATTTAATTAGGATTCTAAAGCATGAAATTATTTCTATTCATCTTGAAAACAAACATTGAAAAAAAAAACCCCAGACGTACAAAACACAAACTAAACACAAGGTTAATCAAACTTACAATCTAAGGTTAATATCCTTAAAGTAAACATATATGAGTTTCATAAACTCCAGATCGCGTCTAGCCAAAATATCCCGAACTGGAACATTAGGTTGTCTACAGCTTCAAGTTTTCGAGAGGCGCTATGAAATTCATTAAATACACCAAAACCAGCGAACTCCTCTATTAGAGATCCATCTGTGAAAAACGTTCTTGCAGAATCAACATGGCCAAACTTTGCAGCGTATAATGACGGAGCAATCATAGGACGATGATGCTCTGGAATTCCGCGGATTTCCTGCGCCATAGATAAATCAAAATTCACTGAATTGCCGAAATCGGAGAAGGCTGCACGATTGGGAATATTTCTTGAAGGGCTGACATCCTGTGTTAAATATAGGTAGTACAATGTCATAAAACATGTTTTAGCTCCAGAAGCTTCTCAAAGTTTTCGATCACCAGTGGGTTCATTACTTCGCAACGGGTGAGGAGCCTCAGAGATAACTCTGAAAAACGGACGGATAGTGGCAACATGCCCACCAGCACTTCGAGACTCATAGTAGTGAGCTCCCCACCACGTTCCGGTAATTGATCGAAGGAAATTGATCCTTTGTTGGCATTTTCGTCTCAGATACTCAATGTGGGATCTCCAGGTGCATTTGGAATCGAACCAGACCCCGAGATATTTAAAAGACATGGAATGAGTGATCGGTTTACCCAAAAGTTGAAGCTTCGGTTGTGCTGGGCTATGCTTTCTAGAAAAAACGACCAACTCAGTTTTCTCCGTGGAGAATTCGATACCTAGCTGAATAGCCCAAGTAGAAAAATTGTCCAAGGTATCCTGTAAGGGTCCTTGCAGGTCAACCTTTTTTGGCCCTGTGATAGACACTACGCCGTCATCTGCAAGTTGTCTCAACGTGCAATTGTCACTAAGACAGACATCAATTTCTCTAACGTAGAAATTGTACAAAAGGGGGCTTAAACATGAGCCTTGGGGGAGACCCATGTAGCTAAATCGAAAAGCTGTAGAGTTTCCATGAGAAAAGCTCATATGTTTTTCTGACAGCAAATTGTACAAAAAATTATTCATAATGGAGACAATCCACAAGCGTGGAGTTTCTCTGAAAGAACTTCAACGGATACTGAATCAAAAGCCCCCTTGATATCCAAGAACACAGAAGCCATTTGCTCTTTCTTAGCAAAAGCTAACTGAATTTCCGAGGAAAGCAACGCGAGACAGTCGTTCGTTCCCTTACCCCTACGGAAACCAAATTGAGTATCTGAAAGAAGGTGGTTCGTCTCAACCCATTCGTCGAGGCGAAAAAGGATCATTTTCTCCATCAATTTCCGAATACACGACAGCATCGCGATGGGCCGATACGAATTGTGATCCGACGAGGGTTTATCAGGCTTTTTAATGGCTATCACCCTCACTCGTCTCCAATCTTCGGGAACAATATTGAGCTCCAAGAACTGATTGTAACAAGTTAACATGCGCCTCTTAGCGACGTCTGGGAGGTTTTTCAGCAAGTTGAACTTGATTCTATCAGATCCCGGGGCAGAATTGCCACACGAAAGGAGAGCGAGTGAATGTTCCACCATTGAAAAAGGCTGACTGATGTCGTCTACCGAATTCGCGGTTTCGCGAGGAATCAACTGCGACGGCACGGAATCCGGACACACTTTTCGCGCGAATTTAAGAATCCATTGATCCGAGCATTCGTTGTTAGTAGACCGGTTACGCATTCTTCGCGCCGTACTCCAAAGCGTATTCATAGACGTTTCGCGCGACAATCCGTCTATAAACTGCCGCCAGTAACCCCGTTTTTTGGCCTTGATGAGGCTCTTGAGTTCGCGTTCAAGAGATGTGTATGCGTCGAAATGGTCGCGTGTTCCGCGTTTCCGAAAAAGTTTAAACGCGTCGGACTTTTTACGGTAAACCTCCGTGCATTGTTGATCCCACCAGAGCGATGGTGTTTTCTTACGGATTGACGATCGCGGCACCGGTCGTGTTTGAGCTTGAAGTGCGCTGTCGACGATGAGATTAGAGAGGAAATTATATTCCTTCAACGGCGGAAGCTCTTCCATTGACGATACTGTATCGTCTATCGCGGATTGGAACTTAGCCCAATCGATGTTACGGGTTAGATCATACGCGACGTTAACGGATTCTGACGAGTTGAACCCACTGGCAATCGAAATTTTGATCGGCAGATGATCACTACCGTGCGGATCCTGGATTACATGCCAAGTGCAATCCAACGATAGTGAATTGGAGCAAAAGGTGAGGTCTAATCTGCTACCATTCGAGGATGGGCCAGCCAAACGTGTTACTTCTCCATTGTTAAGGTTTGTCATGTTGAAGTTGTCGCAGAGATCATAAATCAAAGTAGAACGGTTATCATCGTACAGCTCCCTCCAGCCTGTACCGTGGTAGTTAAAATCTCCCATGATCAACCATGGAGCGGGAAGTACCGCACATATGTCGAAAAGTTGTTTGCGATTAACAGAGACTCTAGGAGCAATATATACAGAAGCAATACAAAGGCTCTTACCTTTAATGGTAGCCTGACATGCGACAACTTCAATACCGGGGAATTCGGGAAGATTCACTCTATAGAAGGAATGGCACTTTTTGATCCCCAAAAGTACCCCTCCTCCACGTGAATCCTCACGATCCAATCGAATAATGTTAAAATCATAAAAAGGGAGATCAATTTCTGAAGAGAGCCATGTTTCACAGAGGGCAAATGCATCGCAATTATTGTTATGGACTAAATACTTGAACGAATCTAATTTCGGAATAAGACTTCGACAATTCCACTGTAGAACAGTGATCAAATCCCCGACCTCGTTTGGAAAATTATCCAGTGAAGGAAATGATAGCTGCAAGAAGGGGCCATTTTGAAGTCAATTGCTTCAAGAAGGATTTCACAGTGGGAAGCAATGTGAGGACAATGCTTTTCAGAGGATCAGAAATGTTGAGGTATTTGAGAATACCATCCACAATGTCATCAAATGAGAACAGCCCAGATGAAGAAGGGGTTTCTGTTCTTAAAATTGGGGCATCAGGGGTTTTGGATGTCCCCGGAAGAGGTGGAAAATCCTGGGTATAGTCAGTTCTGCGGAATCCAGGAGGAGTAGAAGTCTCCTTTTTTCCACCACTCCTTGATTTGGGCAAGCTGATTTGGGGTTCTTTATTTGCAACAATCCGCGAACGGATGCGCTTTCGTTTCCGTGCAGAACCTTCCGGAAAACTGAAAGAAGTTCCCTCCTCAGCCAAGTCAGAGTCAGTCTCGTCATATGACAAAAGAGAAAAGGGATTTTTGTCATTGGTCGATGGCGTGGCTGTCTTAAGCATTTCTGCAAAAGACCGCCTGGAACGTTCCTTAAGGGAGCGTTTCATTTTGTCCCCGAGCTGTTTGTACGCCGGGCACGACGAGAGAGCATGAGGAGGAGTTCCGTTGCAGTACACGCATTTTGGTGCAGTAGCTGCGCAGGCGCCATCCTCATGCTTCTCCCCGCATGTGGAGCAGCGTGCCTTGTTGCCGCAGTGGGAGGCCGTATGTCCCAACCGCTTACAATTCTGGCAGTTCATGACCCGAGGTACAAACAACCGCACAGGAAGACGAAGTTTTCCCAGCTCGATGTATTGAGGAAGGGCAGATCCAGAAAAGGTCACCCGAAACGAGTCTGTGGGGGTAAAACTCTTTTTACCCTCGCTGAGCGATACTGACTTCATTCTATGAACGGCCAGTATCTTTACCGGAGGAAGCAAGGGGTTCTTGAATCGGCCAACCGCTTGCTTCTCCAGTATCTCGGGGTTCAGGCTCGCCTCAGTGACCACGCCTTCGATCTCCACATCAGAAGCTGAAATGTACACCCTATATTCCAGTGTGAAAAACTGGGAAACAGCAATTTCATTGGCCTGTTTCAGGTTAGCGACGGTCACACGAAGTTTGTTGTGCCTAACCTTCGTTATTTCGGTCACGGCAGAGAATCGCTTTGTCAGATCATCAGATATCTGAACAACATTCAAGGTTTTGCTTTTGGGCTGAAAATAGACAACCCATGGGCCAGTCGAGTCATTCGGGTAAAGGGTGATACGGTCAAAATTTGGTCAATATCAACTTGACGTATTTCTTTCAATTTTGCATTTAAAAAACCTGAACACCCCTCATTTTGAAGGTGTGTGTGTGTAGAATGTTGCTCCTATTTTGATTTTGGAATTCACTCTTCAGTTGTCAAAATGCCGTCCAAGCAAGAAGAGCAGCGTATCAAAATTTTGCTCGCGCATCGCGAAAATCCGAGCTACTCGCACGCAAAGTTGGCAAAATCGCTAAAAGTTGCCAAATCAACCGTTACAAATGTAATTAAAGTGTTTGGGGAACGTTTGTCGACAGCCAGGAAGTCTGGATCGGGGGGAAATCGAAAACCGGAAGCCGCTGAGACGACAAAGAGAGTTGCCGGTAGTTTCAAGTGAAACCCTAACCTCTCTCTCCGAGGTGCCGCAAATAAGCTGGGTGTATCGTCTACAACCGTGCATCGAGCCAAAAAACGAGCCGGACTATCGACTTACAAGAAGGTAGTGACTCCAAATCGCGATGATAAACAAAATACGACGGCCAAATCGCGATCCCGGAGGCTGTACACGACGATGCTGACGAAGTTTGACTGCGTGGTAATGGACGACGAAACCTACGTCAAAGCCGACTACAAGCAGCTTCCGGGACAGGAGTTTTATACGGTAAAAGGAAGGGAAAAGGTAGCAGATGTTTTCAAGCACATGCAACTGTCAAAGTTCGCAAAGAAATATCTGGTTTGGCAAGCCATCTGTACCTGTGGCTTGAAAAGCAGCATTTTCATAGCTTCCGGGACTGTCAACCAAGAAATTTACGTGAAAGAGTGTTTGAATAAACGTCTGCTGCCTTTCCTGAAGAAACACGGTTGTTCCGTACTGTTTTGGCCGGATTTGGCATCTTGCCATTACGGTAAAAAGGCCATGGAGTGGTACGCCGCCAACAACGTGCAGGTGGTTCCCAAGGACAAGAACCCTCCCAACACGCCAGAGCTCCGCCCAATTGAGAAATACTGGGCTATTGTCAAGCGGAACCTAAAGAAGACCAAAAAACTGCTAAGGGCGAGCAGCAGTTCAAGGCAAACTGGCTTTCTGCGGCGAAGAAGGTGGACAAGGTTGCTGTACAATATCTGATGGCAGGGGTCAAGCGTAAGGATCGGCAATTCGGATTTGGAAAAGCGGAAGCCTAACTGAATATTTTTCCTGAATTTTATACTAATTGAACTTGAAAAAGAAATTTAATTTGATTTTTTAAATAAACGATTTCACCGATTTACACGCGTTTTCCCTTGACCAAATTTTGACCGTATCACCCTTTAGGCCCGCAATCTGGTGCTTTTCTCATCCTGCCCATTGACAGACTGAGACGACGAACCAAGGATGACATCATCATTATTCTGAGATGAATGGTCATCCATGTCGTCTTCTGACAAAACATCCATTTTGTTCAACTAGTGGGAGCGCAAAACGCTCTCCCACTGAACGCACAGACACAATACACAGAAAACACTACAAACACAGAAATACAAAATGAAAATCTAACTAATGGGGGAGGAAAAGAAACAAAAAAAAAACAAAAACTTATCTGATAATTCTATACTACTACCACCGAGCGTTATATGTGTAGGCGTTTACACAGATGGCTGGAAGAGACGCGCTGCGTGGATGACCTTCGTTGTGGTGCACTTGATCGAGGCTCGGTACTCAGCGCACACAGGCGCACGATGATTGATGAACGATGTAGATGTAGAAACGGGTGCTCACACTCGATGATGATGATACGTAAGCGGGTATGCGCGAGCGCGTGTGCGTGACCACGCAACGATGATGCCCAAATTGGTTTGCGAAATACCAATAGCACGGATTAATCGTTCCGAAAATGACACTTTCTACTAAAAAAAACTCACTTTTCGATCAATTTACCGGGAACTATGCCAGGAGTCACTTAGTGAGAAAAAAAAAACTGATAATTTATATCAAGCGAATACCGAGAAAACTTCCAAAACAACGGAGCGCGAAACAAGTCGACCGTACTTCTTGCTAGGACGCAGTGAGATGAATACCTTTTTATTTATTTATTTATTTATTTATTTATTTATTTATTTATTATAATCTTAATTCATCTGACTTTTGGTTGTCTTAATGAATAATCTAAGTTTAAAAGGATGCTTAGTCAATCTATACATTCAGGACATTCTTCTGATAAAAACAGTTAACGGTACATTAAAATCGAAGCAAGCATAAGCATCATTAAACGCATTAGCCACGGCGCGGATAGGCTCATTCATCCCATACTGTCGGTTACGAGTCGCAAGATGAACGAAGTTACGTTGTCTCATTACTCTCTCAGGTGCGTAGAAGTAGAGCTGCCGAAGTAGTTGTGGGGAGTCAATTTCACCGATAATAATCTTTGCAGCTTGAGCATTACGTCGTCTTGTTTCCAGGGTATCAATCCCAAGCAGGCGGCAGCGGTCCCCGTATGAAGGCAAGTTAGATGCATCACGCCAGGGTAGATGACGTAGCGCGTAACGAACAAACTTCCTTTGTACACTCTCAAACCTTGCAATCCAGCAGGCCTGATAAGGGCACCAAACGACAGCACTGAACTCCAAAATAGAGCGGACCAATGAACAATACAATGCCCGCAGGCACAGCGGGTCACGAAAGTCTTCGGAGATTTTGAATATAAAACCAAGCTGTCTGTTGGCTTTGTTCAGGACGTCATTGTAATGGGGCTTGAACGTCAATGCACAGTCAAGAGTAACTCCTAAGTCTCTGACTTGACTAACTCTCTCCAAAATCTGGCCGGAGATGGAATAATCAAATCTGATCGGTTTCTTCTTACGGTAGAAGGATATCACATTGCACTTATTGATGCTAAGCGTCAAGTAGTTACGGGAGCACCAGCTTTGCATATGATCCACAATCTGTTGCAAATCCTCACAATCAGCGATGCTATTGATGATCATGTACATTTTAACGTCGTCGGCGTAGAATAGTCGGCATCCAGGTGGCAGTAGACGAGAAAGCTCATTGATAAACAACGAAAACAAAAGCGGTCCCAGATTACTTCCTTGTGGAACACCGGAGATGTTCGTGAATACTTCAGATTGCGAGGCGCCAATCTTAACGCAGAGCGAGCGGTCTGTGAGATAAGACGTGAACCATGAAATCATGGAGTCAGAAACGCCAAGTTTTTCAAGTTTGCCCAGTAATATGCAGTGGTCAACTCGATCAAATGCAGCCTTCAGATCAGTGTAAACGGCGTCGACTTGTCCACCAGAATCCATGGTCCGAACGCAAAGTGACACGAATTCAGTCAAGTTTGTCGTAACTGACCGCTTTGGATAGAATCCATGCTGAGCCGTGGAAATGTAGTTTTTGCAGGAACTGAAAAGTGCCTCGTTGATGATAATCTCGAACACTTTGGAACAGCAGCATAACGATGTGATCCCTTTGTAGTTCTGGACATTCCTTTTGTCACCTTTTTTGTGCACTGGGAACATGTACGAAAATTTCCATGCCTCAGGAAATTTGCACTCCTGCAAAGACAAGTTGAACAACTTTGCCAAGGGAGTGAGTAGCGATTCAGAGCACAGTTTTAGGACGGACGAGGGAATCCCATCCGGACCAACAGCATACGAGAGTTTCAACCTTTGAATAGCCAATTCAACAGTATGCTCATCGATTTGGAATGAACGAAAATCAAACGCATCTCTTGTAGTATCGCGGGTTGCTATTCCAACTTGGTTAGGTGATGCCGACATATCATTAAAAGAACTCATGAAATGTTGAGCGAAGAGACGACACTTTTCTGTTTCAGAGCTGGCGGATTGTTCACCGAGATGAACTGATAAAGGCAAACCGACTTCGTTCTTTTTTGAGTTAACAAACGACCAGAAACGCTTTGGGTTCCTGCGAAGGGATGCCTGTGTACGGAGCACATATCGGCGGTACAAGTATCGGTTGTATTTCCTATAATTATTACTGCTACGGTTGAACTCTTGCTTCGTGATGTATGAACGATTTCGGCAGTATCTTCGTAACGCTTTGGCCCTGTACCGTTTCAATCGACGCAGGTGACCATTAGACCATGCGGGCTTCGGCGCAGGTCGTGAAAGAGGAACAAATTCAGCCATGATATCGCAAATAGTTTGCCTGAAGTAATTGACGGCATATGTGCATATGTATACAATTCATCTGAATGTCGCTGATGAATTGACTTTCGACGCGATTCCCGTAAAAGTTGAAAGTAAGTCAGACTTCCGAACATTAATGTAGTGCTGGTGACCCAATATTATCAGGTGGTGAACAAAGTCCATTAGCGCTCAACTTTGGAGAAACGATGTCATGATGGTCACGCTATGCTTAAAGGCGACTTTTATTAAGAGTTTTAATGAGCTCTAAAGGATTTTGTAAAAAATGTTTTAGTCTGAAAATATTTTGTTTCGAAAAGTTTGAGGTTTGAGAGTTAATGGGTTTCGGCTGTTAATCTTTTTTAAGCGCTGATTCGATGATTCGCCTCGTGACTAAGCATTATGATTTATTATCTTCAGTTGATGAAACAATGATGATATGATGGTACAAAATCTGACAACGCTTAAACAACAGCAATGATATAAACAACAGTTAGGCACATCTTAGACCATCTGCATATTAGGCAAAAATGAAAAACGAAAAAAAGATCGATTTTGCAGTTTTGTTTTGATGACGTAGAAACAATATATTAACACGTAAATTTTTAATGAGAATCGAAGGAAAATGCATAAGTTTCAGATTTTTTATTTTAGAAACATCTAAATGTATGTTTACGGTAAGTAAAAATACAAAAACAATGGAAAAACCAAATTTTCACAGTTGAAATATTTTATATCACACAGAGTATGATACTAAAAGTCCCAAACTATGATAGTATGCATTGACATTTCAGGTTCATTAACTTTTTTTAAAAGCCATCTTTAAACATAGCGTGTGAAGGTAGCAAAAAATGAGCACTCAATGACTTTTTTGTACCACTCTAAAAAAAAGTATATTAAAAATAACGGTATTGCCAAAGGTATTTACCCTACATCCATTTTAAAATTTTCCCATAACCTTCTAGATTGAATTTCTTAATCATACTCAAGTTGATTGAAGTTGAACTTTATTATTGAGATTAAATCCCTCAATGAAACGAAAAATATGACATCTTCTTTATTTACACACTTTCAAACAGCAAGTCGACGTAACTTCATCAAACCGTAAAAAGAACATGACAAGAAACTGAATTCAGTTCGGCACCCTTCCAATCTAGCCAGGGCATGGGCTTCAAGAGTGGATTCTCCCTATTTATCGTGTCGGTTTTCTTGACATACGCTGTGTGGAATCAACACTCCTACCAAAAACTGCACCTTCAGACGTCATCCAGAAGGGGGAAAATTCTCTTGTATTTTATGGCAAGAAGACGACACCGTTTAGTTACGGAGCATATCGGAAATGGGATGCCTGTCATAAAAAGCGATGTGTGACACATTATTGCCTTCCGTTTGGTGTACAAGCAAAAGGCTATTATGCCCCTGGAGTGGAAGTGGCATTTTTCCAGTCGGAAAGGAGGAATTGCAAAACCAAAATAAGGCTGTGACAATTTTGGAATGGTGTCATAGGTAGATTTGATTTTTATTTTTTAGTGACGCTTGGACATGGTCATGGGTTGAATTTTGGACCCTGCGTTGAATTCGGGAGTGAAACATTGAATTTTCCCCGATGAACTGGCCTGGCACAAATACAAGGAGTGGATCCCTGGCATTGCACAATGGGAAAACATTAAGCAAACAGTGACTAAATTGAATATCCCAGCTGGAACATGTTATATATTTTCTTGAAGGAAACAGTCAGCTGAGTCGATTAGCATTGGCTGGAGACTCATTGGCGTAGCTAATAGGGATGCCAAAGGAGCCAGGCCTCCTTCAGAATTATCTAGGCTCCTCAGATTTTTTTTTTTGACTCGCCGGTATTTTGTCAAGCTTGTCAAGTTCGCGATTAATAAAATTGGTCTACAATTAATTTTTTTTTAACTTCTTTAAGTTATCTACCTTTCTTATGTTCATGTTCATGTTTTTAAAAATTATATAATATCGATATTTAAACGATGGCATAATATGATGATCTTCTTCTTTCCTTTATTTATCGTCGGTCTCTGTTCCGTAATCTAGTGCCAATCACCGACGGACATCGATTGCCATCCATTGACGACAATCGAATGTGCAGGAAGGCAGCTTCCACACCTGCGTAGGATATCGCACCCATTCAATTCAACACACATGGGCCGGGACCAACGGCTTTACTTCCCTTCCGAAGGAAGACGTGACCAAAGATTTTTATGCCTCAGAAAAATCCCACCGACCTCGGCTGACCCAGACCCATTGGGGTGAGAAAGCAGTCACGCTTACCACTTAACCACCGGCTCCGTCTATAATATGATGATGATGATGATGATGATGATGATGATGATGATGGTACAAACCTACAAAGATAAGATAATTAAACATGACATTTTAACCAGGTTGGCAAACAAAATCAAACTGGTTTCAGTTACAGATATAAATTCCCTCTAGAGTTTACAGTTGCTTCACAGCGATATAAATGTGGAAAAGCTTAGGCGTCCACCTCTTAGTTCGCCTTTTTGTCCACCTAAAATATCCATAAGTATTACAAGCAATTAAGAGTTAATAAACAATCAAAAAAGCAACCCCGCAATCTGATGCTATCATAATTTTCAGCAATGTCAGGAATGCTCACAAACCCCCAACATTTGCCAAAAAAAATTACTACTAACTCAAGGTATCTTCCAAATAAGCTTCAAAATTGCATTTTTTTTTATCAAGTTTTAATTTGAGTTCTTTATATTCGTATACGTGCGCGAGGCTTAAACCTTTGTTGACTAATTTTTTTTAAACTACTACTATTAAATCAAATATTAAAAATCCATCATCACCATCGTGGCGAACAGAAATAGTTTTTGTAGTGCTATAATTATAAAAAAGTCGTTATGACAATTATCCATATAAAATAATCCGTAAGAGATAACTTCGTCAAGATATATAATTTGTCAATTCATAAAAAAATCACTGGATAACTGTTCAAAAGACAGTTTTAACGTGTGAAAAGCAGTGTCTTTCAAATTCTGTAAATGTTGCTGAACGTTTGATATGTCTAGGCATCGTCTTAAGGCTCTTAAAATTGGCCATGAGCCCAGGGTATTTTCTTCAACTTCTGGGAACTTCGTAAAACTTCAAGGACTTTTAAAAAGTTCAGGGAACTTATAATAATCGTAGAAACAAGAAACTTGGAAAATTGTGAAAACTGCGTAAAAGTGGAAAATTTATTTATTTATTTTTATTCACTATAAAATTTCAGAGAACTTTTTTGAAGCCTCATGGACATGGAATAGTTGTGGAAATTACGTACAAACTCAATAAATTTCGTTCGTGAAACTTCGTGGAAAATCAACAAGGAACGTAGAAGTGCTGCAAACTTTGTAGATGGTTTGCGAATTTCGTAGCATTTTGAGGAGCTGCGTAAATCTACATATAAGTGTAAGGAATTTTGAAAAAAAGTGCAGAGAATTTTGTAGCAGATCTAAAAATAAATCAATAAACTTCTAAGAACTTCAGGGATACTTGCTTCAGCTTAGGTAGCTGCGTTACAGTTTGTCACAGATCTTACTTAAAAAAAGATCCATGAACTTCTTGGGGTTTTGGGAACTCCGTTAAATTTCAACGAATTTTCCAGATATTCAAAAATATTTGAGAACTTCGTAGAAGTTTAGGAACACTTGTAAAGGGAGTTTTATAGATGTTCAGGAAACGTTGCATAAACTACATGATATAGAAATATATCTATTTTCGTTGCCTTTTATTTTCATTTGTATTCGAAGAATTTATGCTTACAATCTGTATCAGAGATATCTATTTTTTTTGTTAAAAAATCTTGATGACATTTGGGTTCTCAAAATAATTTTGAGTTTCACATTCAGAATGTTAAGAATTGTGTATGGACATATATCTTGCATATTTTTCCAAGTCCTAAATGTGCCCCGTAACGTAGGTAGACCACCTTTTCTTGGTACGTTACGGGATGTAAGATCAACCACTGATTCCTAGTCCTCACTACTTAAAACTTGGGGAACAGGATTTATCAGTAATCAAAGGAACACATCTTAGTCCTTGTTACTTTTTATGCCTTGTTGATAATGAAAAGACTCGGCTTTGTAAACCGAGAATGATCTTGAAACAAGGAAAAATGAGTTAGTTAATCTTCATCTATGTTATTTCTAATCTTCTATTCGTTGTTCCCTAGTCACCACTTCAGAGGTTAAGACTAGGGTTCTGCCCAAGTAACAATTTAACAGCCTTTTGGCTTTCGCTCTGATTTATTGTGGTTTTTAACGGCAATAAGCAATAGTTTTAGTTTAAATACATAATTTAACAGTGCAATTTTTTTTTAAACATTTTAAAGTCTGACGAGAAAATCAGAAAGAGTCTGGTTTTAAAAATGAATTTAATGCAGCACTATATCCTTTTATAAAACTATACAGTCAATCAATTGGTATATAAAAAAAAAAAAAAAAATCAATTGGTATTTGTTTTATTGATGTCACGACAAAATTCTCCATAAAGGTGTTTTATCATTATAAAAGCAATTATGAAGCCGTTCGGTTTCAAACGGGATCAAAAAGCATATATTGATGCGTTTTGGTGTCAATGAAGTGTATCACAAAACCTCCCACTGTTTACAAATAAAACTAAAAAGATGTATCCGCCTATCGACAGAGAAAAACATAATCTGGTGGGGTATTCAAACGCAGAGTCACAAGGAAATGCCAAAGGATAATCGAGTCTCGAATCGAGTAATAATTCTAGCAATGCTGTCGACGGAAGATTAAGGGGGTATTCCCAATCTTTTGCCTTTTTTCGGCCTGTTTTTCAATTAATTTTGTTCAAGGAAAATGAATAGTAATGCGCCTAACTCGTTGGGATTCTTGTTTATTGAACATTAAAGTTTACAAATAAATTTTTTTCGACATAAAAAAAGACATTATTGACGTCACAAAATGGCGGCAAACAGACCCCTGTTCGCCGCAAACGCCTGGACGGGCGAAGACTTTTCTCTGGAACGGCTTCATCTGAAACAGATTTCGTGATGAAATTAATAATCTGCATAAGATTCTCTGGAGCTTCTCCCGTTGGCAGCAAAAAATCTTGCAAATTAACAAAATGGCGGCCATATGAAAAAACAGGCGATTTTTAGCCCGCTTTTTTGCAGCTTTAAGGTGCTTCAAACAATGTTAAATGTTAATATTTTTGGCTGAAAGTGGGAGAAGCTCCAAAGAAAATTGGCTGCACAAAGATTCAAGTCAATATCTTTTATAGTTTCTGAGAAAAATCTTCGCCCGATAAAAAAAATGTGGTTTCGAGAAAAACGCGTTTAAAGTTTTGACTTTAGTTAAAACCATTTTGGGGGTTCTTACCATTAGTCAGCTATGCCTGGACACCGAATTCGCTGATCGGAAAACGGCTTGGGGGGATGAAAGTATATAGTCTAAAGTACAAAAAAAAACGTGAAAAAAAAAATTTGATTTTTTGAAAAAAAAAAAGATCGGGAATACCCCCTTAAAGTACTCCATTTCCAGAACTTTCTGAGGGGGCAGCTCCGACAAAATCGGTCAACAGCAACAGAGCAGCCGACTGAGAGGAGCGAAGTAAATGCGGTTTACGAAGCACTGGAAGCCGTCAAATTAGGCGCTTAACATTGAAGGGAATACACAGCATATTGTCAATGGCAGCCTAACGTTGCGATTATGATCCGAATAGCATCAGTACCAAACCGGGATTGCGGAAAACTGCTGACAGGAAACTCATCCGGAAGATGGAAAACTTTTCGGGAACGATTGAGCTTCCACCTGTTCCAAGTTACGTAGACTTACTTCCTGAGTAACTGCTTCCAATAGATTAATTGCTATTATCAACTTGTTGATCCAACGCTGGAGTAGAACATCGTTGTAATGATCGCACAACAAAACTATCGAAAGATACACAAATTTTGACGTTTAATTTTTTCCAGGCAACTTGGCAACCATTAATGCCGACATAAAACTAAACGGAAGCAAAATGCCACATTTGTTTTGCATTTGTTAGCGATTTCATGAAAGCAAAACAGCTTTTCCACAAATGGCTTATGGAAAATTAAAATTTATGCTATCGCCATATTGTTATTGTTCCGTTTCTTTTTTTGCTATCTTCGTTTCTCAAGATATTTTTCCTTTAAAATAACTTGATTCTCATCAATTCATTAATGAACCGTAATAAAAATTACGAAAATCATCAAATTGAGCAATGATTGACATATAACTTTATTTTGTTTCCTAAATTAAAAATAATTAGTCAAATCAACGTTTTCCGAAGGCGGACTTATTTTTTTCGATTTTCCGAGCACATTTCACATTAGATTTAATCTGTCACCTTAAAATACCACAATATAACGGCGCCGGTGGTGTAGTGGTAAGCGTGATTACCTCTCACCCCAGCAGGCCTGGGTTCAATCCCAGTCGGCGCCGCCGGGATGTTCTGAGGCATAACATCTCTGATCACGCCTTCCTTCGGATGGGAAGTAAAGCCGTTGGTCCCCGGTTCATGAGTTGATGGGTCGATAGGTAGGGTCCAGGTGTGGGAGCTGCCTTCCTGGCACGTCGGTAGCATTGGTGCTCAGCACGGAAAACAAGATCGACGGAAAAAACAAACCAAAGGAAAAAAAAAAAAAAATACCACAATATGAGTTTCGATAATTTTAGTAATTCTTTAACTTTAATGATGAGGAAATTTATGAGGTTTTTGACAGATTCATTTTTGAACAAAGAGATGGATAAAGGACTTCATTATGAATTTGAATCCAAGGTTGCAGAACATATCGTTACAAAGGAGTACATTTTGACAACGGATAACATTAATATCCTGCGGACTGTATCTTCGCCTTAGAAACTAGACGTAGCTGAAAGTTAAGAAATATCCAATAATCCATCAACATTGCTTAATAGAGCTCAAGAAAACGGATACTAGAGACTCTTTACCATGCTACCTAAAACAACACATCGTAGCAAGCATCTACCTGTTGGCGACTGAATTTAGGTACCTGGTTAGGTAAATTTTGACATGGCAGTGGATCCCTGCTGATTTTTAGTACCTATTGATTAGTATATAACTCGTAAATAAAAGATGGATTCTTCAGTGGTGTTGAGTACTTGGCAGTGATGAAGTATGCAAGTAGTAGACGCAATACGCGTATCTGTCAAAAGATAAGCATTATAACGGAATTTAAAGTAAATAAACCAACCCACTCAAAGCTCTTCATAAACGGATTCCGTTAAAAGGTTCGACAAATTTAAAGGATTGATTGATGCTTTTTTTTAGTTCGCTTAGCAAGCGTCAAAGGCAAATGGCACAAGTATTGGTGCTAAATGGCTTTTATTGTACTTTTAATAAGGATTTCAAATGGTTTTTAATGCATTCTTCATATAACCTTTTTGCAGCAAGTAATTCTTGAAATGTCTCGATAATGCACTCTTTAGAATCTTCTTCAGGGTGGGCCAACTAGACAGATTCTTGTCTTAATGAGGTTTTGGTGGATGTAATAAAGGCAAAGCTAGCATGACCAGGGTTTTATGAATGTTGTTTTATAGCAACCTTTTAGTACTTCATAAAACGTTAAATGTTACTTGGGTGATGCATGGTTATTATTGGTGTCAGTCCTTAATTTTGTTGCTAAGGAATCCAATTTTGACTGACAGAGGGGCAAGGAAGGTGTTTCAACACTCCGAAGGGTATAAATAGCGGGACCTTTCAATTAGAGTTGGATCCTTGCAATAAATGCAAGAATGACAACTGTAAAAAAATCGAATACTTCATAATTTCTCAATAGTGATGGAGTACTACGCACTAAACTAAGGACATGGTCAAACTATAAACAAAACTATAATAGGTCAAATTATTGGTCGCAGTGGTGTTAGGCCCCGAACAAAGGAAAAAAAAAATCCTAAATGTATGAAATTGCATTGTACCATGTTTCAATACCAACATTTTAGAAAATTATAAAATTCAAACTTGTTGAATTTAATGTTGGTTCCTATGTCTCAGATTTAACTGATGACGAAATATGTAAAATCTAAAAAAAGCTAGTTACAAAATTCATGGAGTAACCTTACTCTAAGAATTTTTTTACGTTTGAGATGCTTCAATTTTAAGCTATGTGATTTCATTACAAAAAGCACGAACAAACGATCATTGCTTGATCAAAATCAATAAGCTTTTAAGGCTCCTACAATGGAGGTCCCAATCGTTGTTATAAAATAAATATAATAAAATTTGTTAAACCTTAAAAATAATAGTGAGCCTCAATGTCATCACATATCACAGAAAAAATACCCAAAAACAAGTTGCCTTGACCCTAGCGGAGCCGGTGGTGTAGTGGTAAGCGTGATTACCCCTCTCTCACCCCAACAGGCCTGGGTTTAATCCCAGTCGGCGCCGTCGGGATGTTCTGAGACATAACATCTCTGATCACGCCTTCCTTCGGAAGGGAAGTAAAAGCCGTTGGTCCCCGGATCATGAGTTGATGAGTCGATAGGTAGGGTCCAACTATGAGAGCTGCCTCCCTGGCGTCGGTTGCATTCGTCTCAGCACGAAAAACACATGTGCCGGGACCAACGGCTTTACTTCCCTTCCGAAGGAAGACGTGACCAGAGGTTTTTATGCCTCAGAAAAATCCCACCGACCTCGGCTGGGATTGGACCCAGACCCATTGGGGTGAGAAAGCAGTCACGCTTACCACTACACCACCGGTGCCGGCTTTCTTTGTTGTTATTAGTGTTATTTTTACATCAGTGGATGGGAAACTAACACAACATGCATACGCATGGTTTCAATCGTATGAGCTGTTTTTATGAGTTTCAAGCTCGAATGATTTTTTGGCGTTGTGAGTGTGAGTTCTTGAATATGCATTAACATCTCTAGCATAAGATTTGTTTGCCAGTTTCACATGCGAGTTTATTCTCTCAGGAATGAATGAGATTTAAGAATGATTTTCCGAACACTGGAAGTTTATATGGAAATTACTATGGGAAAATTAAAGTCAGAATAATTAGCTATTAATCATCTGCTCAAAACTCTGGGGAAAAAATCCAGGCTATTATGTCATAGTGCAAAATGCAGTGTTTCCCTGAAATCATCCGATTAATCATATCAGAAAGTAATCGAAAATAATCTATAGCTAATTATCATAAAGTTCAATCAAAAAGTGGTCTTCAGCTGAGAAAATTTCCTGTAAATTCAGATAGAAAATTTTGGCAATTAAATTATCAGGCCCTGATTTAGAATCGAATGAGCTCGGTGGAGCAAAATTGACCATAGAGACGGTTTACAGGCTAACCACAAAAAATCCGTCCGTAGCAGCCCGGAGATTTGCCGGCGAAGGGCCCCATCTTGTGTCAGTTAGATTCAGCGACAAGAACAGGAAACATCAGATTAGACCAGCCCTGCCATCGTGCGGACCGCGGGCCGTACGTTTTTTTATTAACTCTTTATATGTTCCAAATTCAAATTCAATTACATTTAATTTTCACCTAGGCACTCCAGTTACTGTAATAACTTACCAGCCTTAATAGTATTTATATATATATCTAAGTGTGTTTACATAATTTCTGCCTTAGAAATTCAGTATTTAAACAGGTTTTCTATACCTGCATGTCTGTAATTGTCATCTTAAAAATAAAAACTAAATCTTATCTAAATATGGAGGGAATTAATCATTCCAATTGAGGATTGCAACGATTTTTGCATGCAATTATTAATTTTTCTGTATGACGTTTGTTCTCAAACTCAGTCTCAACATTTTTAATTATATGTAGCACAGTAATACTGTACTAACTTTGTTCTCCATCCTTTGAAGTGCTTTTTCATGGTAGTGCAGCAACTAGGCCATATTGGCACAGCGTAAAGCATGGTCAGTCTAAAAGCTTGTTCAAATATTAGATGTTTATTCTTCAGGCAAAGTTTGGATTTCATGTTTATAAGAGGATACAAACATTTTATATATTTGATATATTTGTCATAAATGCCCTCAATGTGACATTAAAATTTGATTTTTGGTCAAGTACAAATCCAACATATTTCACTTGACTTGACCAAGAAATTGAAACTCCGTTCATAGTGACTATGTGACTACTACTGGTGTCGGACACCTTCGATCTTGCAGAATTTGTAATATGAAAATTATATGGAAGAAAATTAAGGTAAGTCATTATCGTGAAGAAAATATCCATGAAAGTTTCTGGATCGTCTACCGATTTCTGACCTATATGCGATGACTCATTTTTCCGTCGTACTGTATCACAAATAAAATCGGATTACATCGAAAGACTTTTCAAATTGAATTTGTTATTACAAATTAAATCGTATTTGATGTTAAATCAACTCGTTTAACATTAAATTAAAATATGCACGTATATGGCTTCCACTTTTGTACGTTTAAGCCATTTATTTGCTTTCTGTACGATTTGTTTGTTTGTATTTCACGAAAACAATTTTGAATACACGTGCATTCTAGTTGTCTGGGTACCGGATATTGATCGAATGATTTGGAGAGTATGTTCCAGCTGAAAAATGTTCTTATAAATTTGGTTTTCATTGTTATTCATTCTTCTTTTGCTCCCCGACATCGATGGCGCGTGGTATGTTGTTCAGTTGGTACGGTTGATACGGCTGGGTACGCATGATGTGTTACGATTTTGAGGGAGAAATAAATATTGCATTCGCTATCGAACATGTAGGCTTGGTACTTGACCGATTAGACGTTGATACGTTGTCGTGCGCGTACGCATCCTCCCTAACACGATCATGAGGGCCGTGGTGGAAAACTGACAGATTTCACGACGGGTCGTGTTTGTTTGTTTTCGACCTGCAGCACTTTTCTCGATGAACGTGGCTGAAAAATTATAGGAAATAGGAAAAAGACGGTGTCAGTTGTGTTTTCTTTTAAATGTTTGGAAACACGATTTAATCTTTTTCAGTTATATATCGTTGCAGAGAACATCTTGTAAATACTGGTTGATCAATTATATTCTATGATCTGAACTCGAGGATAATATGGAGAACTTTTAACATATAATATCTATATACATTACCTAACTAGTACACGTTCTAGGATATATATTATTACTAAAAACATAGTGTAAGAAGAGGTTGCCTATGAATCATATGAACTGAACTCCAGGTTAACTTGGAGAACTTATAACATCACTGCCTTGAACATTGTCCCAATCGTATATGATCCATAGCATATGTATATAAAAAATAAATGGATCTTAAATGATGCACATTGCCTCTATAAATCGTAGTTAACATGTTTCACTGCAAGACAAGTTGTTCCCCTTGTAGTTGATCTAGTTGAATGCTGCAGTATGACATTTCATTTAATGAGAAACGGATTTTAAATGATCTGTATAAACTTTATGAATCTGCTTGAACATTTTGTTCCAAGGATAATGTACCTGTAGGGTGCTCCATTCTTTGAAATATATTTGCAGTCATTAAGGCCATTCTCCAGCTTGATTCAAAAATAAGTGGTGTGCACAAAATGGTCAAGATTGCTTAAGTTTTAGAGGTCGTGCAAATGGTTTGAAATTTCCATGGTGATTTTAAACTGCTCGAATTAAGACAGCAAACATAAATAGTGACCTAGCTAATAATAACAGCACGCCCTAAAACATAGGCAGAAAATCATGAAATTATTAATCATTCAACAAATATAGACTTGTTTAGTTCATCGGTGGCTTCCTTCCAAACCACCAAAGCAATTATGCTTCACAGGAAAAGCTGCGATAGGGTAGGACGCATCATGGATAAACGCATAATTCTTATCCAACGCTTCCGTCCTTCCGCCGCACTTGCTGTTACGGTTTCCTCCAATACACAACAGCAATAAAGTATACATTATAAGTCTTTCGCCATATACAGTCAATAAATTTCTTTTTAATGTTTTCTAGCTGTGGAAATAGAACCATCAATGTTATTTATGATATTTTACCCTCCTTCAACAATGTTATGTTCACTTTGGCCATATATTACAACCGCACCATCCGTATCGTCGACTCCTTTTTGTCGTCAGAGAGCGCGCCGAAGTTCTCCGAGTTTGGTGTGGTCTTGTTTCCTTGTCCTTACTGAGCGCTGCCTTCATACATAGAAGAAGGAGTTGCCTTCACCTCACCTTAGCCGTTTATGCTTCTCCACAAAGAACGTAACTAGCTATGAATCCACAGCCGAAGGTAATATATCTATGGAAGCTCCCCGTCAATCCACACGCTGCTCCTTGAAAAGCCATACTTTTTCAACCATCTTTCGTTCATTCCTTTGGCTTTCCCTGTACACCCAGAGCTCTGTTTTAGTCGAGATTTATGGGCAATATATTTGTTCCAAAAAGCTTCCAAGTTTAATGTTTTCCCTTGGTAGTGTAAGCCCAGCACCACCCAGCTAAAATAGGTGCGAGCGAAAGTGTACACACAGTCATATATTTTTTTTCTCCCGTTCTCTTTCCAAAATTACTCCACTGTCTTTCAATTCTTCCTTTCGGAATAAATACCGGGTGCTTCCGTCTTGTGCACATATTCCCTGTTGCCACTATTGCTGATTTTCCGCTTTCCACGGTTCACCGTCCATTGGAAGTCGATGAATTGAGGGTGCTTTTTTTTTCTTGCTTCGGAGAGTGGTTGGTGTGGAGCTGAGAAGTAATTTATGCCAGTGATATAAAACATTGGCACATATGTGGCAGGGTAATTTGTTAAATAAAGCAAAGTAATTGCCGGCACTCATATGATTTCCTCAGTCTTTGGGTATTGAGTTATGGGATTGTGAGTATGAGGATGGGCGCATAGATGATGGATATTATGATAATTATTTGGAAAATTTCGCACAACAATTAATCATCGCACTCTCTCTGCATAGTATACTGCTAATAGACACATATTTTGTTCACATTGAAGTTGACTTTTTTCATCAATTCATAAATTTATTAAGGTTCAAATACAAAAGCTTTACGGATCCAAAGTTCAATTTAATGTTTTACTATATTTATTAATACCAGAGCTAGTGCAAGAGGGTCCAAATGTTGGCGGTTCACTCGAGGTAACGGGTGACAATATATATTTACAGGTTGGGACGATGTCAAGGAAATGAATATGATGCACAGCACAATATGGTACATTAGCATTCAAACAATGGAATACTCACACTGTAATATAGTTTGAGTTTGTTATTGCATTTATATACAAATACAAATAAGGAGACTGGTCTTTGTGCTGCAATCGTCGGTCTCTGTTCCGCAATGTAGACTAGCGTCGATTGCATATTGGTGGCAATCGAGTGCCTGGGAGGCGACTTCCACACTTAGAACCGATCGTATCCATCAACAAGGGTCGGAACCAACGGCTTCTGAAGGAAAAGGTGAACAGCGACTTTGTCACTTCCGGAAAAAAAATCCCAACGACATAGGCTGGGATTAAACCCAGACACACTGCCGTGAGAAAACAGTCACGCTTACCACTGAACCAATGGCACCGTCGAGAAGACCCCAAATATTCATAGATTTCCATAATCTGCTTTAAACAGGTGGCATGAATTCCGGCCTGCACTCAGCTTCACTCCCACAAAATTGCTGATTTTGATTCGTTACCTCCAGTCCATACGAAAATCGAAGCGTGAAAGCATTCCTATAAATTTTCCTTAATGATGGCGAAAAATACGCTAAAGTGTAATCGATTATCGTCGCATGAAATATGGGAGAACGAAACGCGATCGTATAATGTTATGACTTGCGGAGAGAGAGAATTTATTATTTATAGACAAAAAGCGCTATGGCTGGCTGGCTGTTTGGAGTGCTTTCGATTTCAACGTTCAGCGGAAAGGTTGATTTAGACTAGCCATAAATTTTCTGTATTTTTCTCGCTCTGCTACCTCTTTCTCCACCTCCTCCTTCTCCTCCTACAATCTCAATGATACCGAGTAATTTATTTATGAGCTGAACTTCAAAGTCAAACGTAAAAGGCTTGATAGTTTTCGAAATTCTCCTCCGCCCTTCTGTGTCGGCGGTGGATTTTTCGTGCCAGAGTCGGAAACCAGTTACCAACTCAAAAGTCACGTTCTCATCTGGTTGAATCTGTGGAGTGTGTCTGTGTTTCCCAATCCCAATGGTAGAGAGCGCGGCCGTCTGTCCGCCAGTATATTCTTTTCTCGTAAATCCAACATAAATATAGCCAACACGAAGGAGCGATAAATTAAAACATCTATCTGTGTACATAAATCATTTGTCGAATTAAATTAGTCGACAGATGAAAATGTCATGTTACAACTAAATTTTTCGGTTGATCTAACAAGAGAAACAAAAACCGTATCATATGATTTAGAGACGAGACCATGGGAATATGAAATATGGAGCACAAATAGCGACGAGTTTACGACACTAAATTTATGACCTAAGCATTTGCGTTGCGATGTTAATGAAGTTTTCCGTTGTAGGAAACGTGCCAGAGGAGAAAAATGGCTTTTCTGATCCTTTGCTGTTATATGAATATTCTTTCTCCTGTCATTGACACTCTGACACGGGCTAATACCTGCTCTAAATTTGTGTTCTTTCATTCATTTCCACAGTTAATGATGGAAAACTTTCTATGTAAACTAGAGTTTGTATATCTCCAAACCAATATTTTATTTTTTAGACTGGGCTAGGTATTTTGCTTGAACATTATACTCTTCATGCTAAAATACCTTTTGCAGGCTCAAAAAAGCATCATAACCACTTGTTATGGTTTCCAACTGCCCTTTTCTCTTACTTTAAGGTCGTAAGAAAATTGCCAAAATTGTTTGAGAAACTCGATAACTCGGAAGTAATTCACTGGGTTACCTAAAAAAAATTGCTAAAAATAGGAAGGAAAAAAAATATAAAGTGATACCTTTACTGAGACCCATGCTGATAACTCATGAATTCCATTTTTACTCCTAAAATCATTCTCAAAATTTAGAAGGTTTTGTCTGCATTAATCATACATTTTCTTTGTCCGTGATCTCGAAATGCTTTTCCTGGAACTATTATTTTTAAATCCTTAAACATTTTCAGATTTATTTTCGCTATCCAATAGTTGGCAGGTCTTCAAAAAAAAAAAATCATTTTGTGCATCTGGAGTGTGAATAGATGGTCGAAAAATCTCACGTTATCGATTTTTTTTTATCTCTTGCATCTAAATCAGCCCTCTAACATCTTGACAGCTTCCATACATTCGAACTGTAGCTGAATATTCATGGTTCCAGGTTCCGCTATGACGGCTGTTTTAATCCACTAAATTTTGAAAAGGGTGTAGGGTTTTTGATCTAATTTCCGTCCTACTAAGGACATCCCGCACTTTACCACGCTTTTTGGAAAGCGTTTGAACAAAACATGGAATGTTTTCATCAAAGATAACTTCTAAATTTATCCACCTTTCCGTACGTACCCTTGGATTTGATAAAGAGTCAAACAATGCTGTTATATTATTAAAAATCTAACACTGCTTCTTGCTTCTAAATTCGTCCTACGCGTTTCAATTCCGTCCAAACGCATTGAAACGTCATTAGATTTTCTTCGTCCTACGGATAAACGGAGAAAAAGGGGATGCGCTAGGAGCGCTTGTTTTGTTTTGAGAACAATGAGCGTAAATATGCATACAGAAATATTGTCAATCTCGATGTATTGACGTCAATATAGAATGTATTGACAATACGATTATTGTCAATAAAAGCAATCGTGTAGGGTTCACTTTATACATATCTCGATTGCATTTTCGAGGGGACGTCCGGAGAGCTTTGAGATTTAGGCGTTGTTGTTTTTGCGGGCAGAGTTGGTCGCTAGTAAGGGCCAGTAAGTGCTGCCAGCAGATGAATCAAGAGGTATTCGAAACAAAATTGGTAAGAAATGTCCATTCAAATCAATTTAATACAACAAAACTATATACGTGCCAGATTTGGAAATAATATTTTTTGAATCTGGAAGTGTGTTTATGATACCATTATCCATTTGATAAAGGTAGAGTGAACATGCGGGGCTTATTGTAAGTAAAAGTGACCTCGGAGTGGTCGTGAATTACCAGGCATTCTGAAATGGGTCACTGGAGCTGCAATAGAGCTAACACCTTCTAACTCCCGGACTAAACCTGCTTTAATTTAAGGGTAATAAAAAGCAGTTTTCTTCCATAATAACACTGCCGGACAGTGGGGGTTAGATTGTACACACACACACACATAATGAGCGTAAATATGCATACAATGCGCTCTAATAGGATTTATGTCGTAGCTATAATGAACTAACGCATCGGAACAAACGTATTATTGTTTTGTGCATGGTGAAATCATTGATATTATTGATGATTTCTGCTCGATAGAACGGAAATGGGCGATTACGACGAAGTAGCGCTCTTGCCTATTGTTTTATTTTCTGTTTTAATTGAACTAAACGTTTTTTCTTCATTGAATTTATATTAAAGTAAGGTTTTGTGCTTGCTAAATATGTCCAGGTAACAGCGGTCAAACAAGAACAATTTCTTAGCAGAAATTAATGACTGCCCGTTGTTGCATTGAAGACGCGTATTGTCTTCTGCATAATTTATAATTAGGTCTTCGGCCTTCATTTGACGACAGTTAAGGATTCCTTCATCTGGACAGCACTGTTACTTACCTACGTGCCTGACGTTTTTCGATTGTCGACATTTGAATAAAAACTTTTGTGTGATACAAAACATAAAAATTATGGTAATGTTCAATTCATATTTATTCCTCGTGCGTACTTGAGGCAAAGGCAATCGCAAAGAATATGCTACAATTAAAAATTCAGCTGTAATATGCTATGCTAATAAAGTTTCAGAACCTCAATTTCTTTGATAAATGACTTTCCTCCGTTTTAAAGTACGCACTCGATCAGTTGTTGCTTTCACAGCATGCGTAACGAAAATTGTTTTTCTCATAGAAGATTTTGGAATGTGTGAATGCGTCACAAAATCAAAACAAACATAAGTGACTTCTACAAGCGCCTACGGTAAGTTGCCCTTATCCGTCAAGATAAGGGGTGATGCATATATTATTATAATTATAGAGTTTTGGCACCTCTCAGCAAAATTGCTGGAAAATTTCACCTACTCCGGGCTGTCTTCATACCAAGGGGGTGATTGATTGAGTGCTCTGCTGATATAGCCTTGCAAAATCCCCCTTCTTATGCTGAGAGTTCTGAACCGATAAACACGTTTGCCGTGCCCCTGTTGACCTACAGCTTTGGGGTGATCAAGTGGACCAAAACAGATTTGGAGGCGATAGAACGAGCAGTAAGAGTGGCGTTCACTAAGCATTGCATGCATCACTCAAAGTCGGCCGTCGAGAGAGTCACCTTGCCACGTAATGAAGGAGGAAGAGGCATCACTGATATCTAAGCGCTATGTGTTTCCCAGATTCAGCAGTTGCGGAGCTACTTCGTAGAAATCCAGAACCGTCACGAAGTCTACCGTGCTGTTTGTGATGCAGAACACGGATTCAACGCCCTGCATCTGGCGCAGGAAGACTGCCAGTTGAATTGCGACCTAAAAACTGTCGAAGATAAAGTCGCATCGTGATGCAGCTGAAGGAGTTGCATGGTACGCATCCCATCAGTTGGAACAAGCGCATGTCGACAAAGTGGCATCGAATACGTGACTGGTGCGAGGTGAACTCTTCTCAGAGACTGAAGGTTTCGTAATAGCCATCCAGGATCGGGTTATTGCGACGAAGAAATACCTTAGGTACATATTGCACGAAGAAGTAGAAGACCGGTGTAGAAAGTGCAAGACGATCGAGCATGTTGTTGCTGGTTGCCAAGCGTTGGCAGAAGTAGCGTATCTCGGTCGTCACAACGATGTGGCTAAGATTGTGCACCAACAACTTGCACTGATGCACAACTTAGTGAACCAGTACGCACCCTAGTACAAGTACCTGTCAGACCTGGTACTGGGAAATAGTTGCATAAAACTATACTGGGATCGCGAGATCATTACGGATGTCCACATTCGTGCCAATCGCCCTGACATTGTGGTCTACGACAAAAGGATGAAGCGGGTAACCCTCATCGATATCGCTGTACCGTAAAATCGCAATGTTGAGTCAACGTTCTCGACCAAGATACTGAAGTACCAAGATTTGGCGGAGGAGTTGAAGCAGATGTGGCACCTGGAGGATGTGCGTATAGTAGTAATCTCGGCGACCGGAATTGTTGACCGTACCCTTATACGTTCCCTTGAAGAGTTGTAACTACGAAGAAAACTGAACAGCATTCAGAAAGCAGTGATTCTTGGAACCTGTAGTAAATATTGTCCGGCGGTTCCTGAATCAGCATAACTGATCCGACTGAAGCAAACAAATTAAGATTTTTTTTTTGTATTTATTTAAGACATTTTACATCCACATTCATGCATTCATGTCTGTTACATTTCATCTCTTTTACTTCTTCTCAATTAATTTCACTTTTACTTCTTCTATCTTTTCTTCATCTTCTTTCTTCATCATTTTCGTTTTTTTCCATAGCCTTCGTCTGTTTCTTGTTATCCGCCATGGTTTCGTTCTGCACTGCTGCATCTAATTCCGGTTCCGCTTCGCTTCTTCTGCATTCTCTTAATATTTTTCTCATGTCTTCTTTGCTTGTTTTTCTTCTCACCTCCTTTGTAATTTTCTTGTTCCGCCTTGAATCCAAATCTTCTTATTTCTCTGAATATTCTTTTGGTTTGTCTTCTTCATTCGCATCTTCACCTCTTTACACTTTCTTTAGTAATTGTCGTACATTTCAGTAAATTTTCTTCCCCATTCTTCTTAATTTCGATATTTTTCGCTTTATCTTCTTGATCTTCTTCGTCTTCTTCAGCGTCGTTTTTCGTTCCGTCTTCATCTGGTACTTCGCCTCATCCAAAATCTTCTCTTAATCTTATGATGCTTCTTCTTCTACTTCAATGCACAATTCACGTTGTTTCTCCTTAATCTTCCATCCGCTATCCGCTTTGTGTTCTTCATAACATGACTGTATCAATTTTCTCCAGCTTAGTTCACCTTCATCCTGTTACATGTTACATTCTTCCTTCCTTCCTTGCTTCATTAACTGCTTCACCTTCTTGCCGCTACACCGGGCTTTGGCTGCTCCATCTTCTTCACATTCCTCCTTCCTTCCTTGCTCCGTTATCTGCTTAATCTTCTTGCCGCTTCACCGGGTTTCGGCTGTTCCTTTTTCTTTTCTCTGCATTCCGGAATTTACGTGGTTTTTTTTTACGCGGGACGTATCAGCCGCGTAAAAAGCGACTCCAGTGTATTCAGCAAATTGGTGGTTTGCTCCTCAGAGTTTCCAAACGCATCTCCTAAGCTTGTTGTGTCAATGTCGTTCTCTTGTCGTTGCCTTTCGTAGGTTTTGCACTGCAACATCACGTGCCGTACGTCTAAAACTGTTCCACAACAACTGGGCGGGGCTTTCTTCTTCAATATATAAGTACGTATGGGTTAGCCGCGTGTGACCAATTTTTAGTCGTGTTAGCACACGCTGGTCGAAAGTGCTTCCCCGTTCCGTCCACTTGTGCGTGTCATCTATGATTTCTCTTAGTTTGGAGTCTCTGGTCGCGAACCATAGGTCATTCCATCGTTGGCGAATGTTTTGCATCACCATTCTCAGCGCATCATCGCCTGAGATTGGTACATCAATGGGAGGTTGTGTTCTCACCATGTTTGCCAACCGATCAGCTTCGTTGTTTCTGTGGATGCCGGCGTGTCCAGGTATCCAGCAGAAACGGACGGATTTGTTTCGTGCTATTTGTTCTACTTCCTGAATCCACGGGTGCTTAGATGTTTCAGCTTCTAAAGCCTGGAGACAACTTGCAGAGTCCGTAAGAATGACTAATTCGTTCGAAATATTCGGAATGGAAACAGCCATCTTAATGGCGTACGCCTCCGCAGAAAAAAACACTACATTCCGTTGGGAGGCTGTACTTTCCCGCTAAACCATTGTTATGGAATGCGGCACCTACCGTGTTTTCGTGTTTGGATCCATCGGTGTAGACGACGGTTGATCGGTGGAAACGGGTCGACAGTAGTTGTTGCACTACCGGGCGGACTTTCTCTGGCGGATCGCCGGCTCGTACACATTTTTTAACGTCCCACAGGATTGAAGGTTTTCGTGTGTGCCACGGACGGTCGGTCTGCCGTAAAAGTTGACCGACAGCGGGGAGCGCTGAGTTTGTCAGCTCATTGAGGCGATCCGATGCTCGTCGAATGAGAGAGAGGCTGTTGTTGTTCTGATTCTTTGCTAGTATCCGAATTGCAATTCGCGCGATGGATTGTGCTGCTAGCAGTTCGAACGGTAAGGTGCCCGCTTCAGCCATGATCGATTGTATCGGGCTAGTGACGAAGGCTCCGGAAGCAAACCGTACCTTTTTACGCGTTACCAGCGTTTTGGTCCTCCTCGGCCAACTATTCCAATACCGTACATCAGTTTCGCGATCACTAGGGCTGATCCCACCTGCAGTAGCGATTTTCGATCGCCACGCGGAAGTTTGGCACCGATCATCTGAAGGATTCGTAACCGAGATTCGCCGCTTTCTTCACCATTTGACAGTGAGGTATAAAGCTCAGAGTTCGGTAGAGGGTTACACCCAGGACTCTCAAACGGTTTGGCTTCGAAAGTGCGAACTTAAATGTTCTACATCTTTGGAAAATCACCGCAAGTCACCGAAAGTTTCAGTTAGTCTGTCAACCAATCTTCGAAACCGCATTCAATCGGCATCGCCATCGACGGAGATGGATCTACAAAAATCCTAATGGTTTATCCGGGAATCACTACCCGAGCAAGAGAAATAACTAATTTTGACCTGATACCAAAATTTTGTATTGACCAGTATGACATTAGAGGTAAAATTGATACTTGAATACCAAAAGAATACCTGTGTGGTATTGTTTTGGTATTGCATTATCATAATTTGGTATTGGAATGGTATCGTGGGAACAGTTTTTTGGTATTATTTTTTGGTATTTTACCTCTTATGTCAGGCTCATCCATATTAATTTAAGCTATCGAGATATTCATTCATGCTCGGGTACAGTTTGAAGATTACGATAACTGGACCTCGGATTGAAATAAGTCAAGTTGTAGAAATCAGAATTGTTAAGTAGACTTTTTATTTAGCGTGTATAAGTGAGAACATCCTTGCTGGGAGAGAAGAACGTGAAGACAGATATGGAGTGAGAATAAAACGTTGAATCATTTGCAATCCAAAATGTCATCATGATACAACAAAACCAGGCAAGAACTAACGCGGAATCAACAACGCTGCTACCAGAGAGAAGTGCCACTTCCCATTCACTATCTTTTAATATGTCTGTTTTCATTAATAAATAAATATAATTAATGGATGGAGTGAAACATTTGTTTTGCACCCTCCTGTGGTGTAATTTTTCATCTCTGCCTGTACAAGATCGGGAATCGCAGCAAGAGGTACGGTAGAGAAATGAACACGGGAGAAAATAGGCACATATATCTTAGCTGGCGACATCAATTACATAGGTTTAATATTATGATATCCATAAAATGTGTCATCTTTTTTTTCTCCCAGCATCGAGGTTCTCATTCAGCGGTGGTGTTGCACCGTTTGTACACAGCGGGTGGCACGTGACAATTACGACAGAAAACATACACGTCGAATACAGGCGCGTTCAAGCACGTCATAAACAGAGAGATTCCAGGGAGTAATCCTGTCCGCCTTCGAATGAACGCGCAACTCAACACAACGACAGGCGAGACAGGGTTGCTCAGATTGGCAAACCGGGAGATATTGGCTTGGTATGTTTCGTTCCGTGGCAAGCACGCAAACTCGATTTTATGCGGTGTGTATTTATGATGTATGCTTTGCGATTAACGCAGGACCCAACATCGACACCAACATTTCGTTAGGTGATGAGATTGGGGTGCAAATAGGAAATTGCAGCTCATTCAGGCGGCAGCATGCATCACTATGGATTTTGTAGTTTTTATTAGATGCTCGAAGAATTAAAACAAATTTAATTGACTTTAAAAATAAATCATTACACACTACAAAAAAATATCATTTAAATTTCTATGCTTTAAGACTGAAATGTAAGAACACCACAATTGACAAGATAATTATAATAATAAAACACAGTGAATGGGCCCAATCTTGATCCATAGGCCAACATTAGAGCCATTTCCCTTACTTGAAAAATTGGATTCATCGATATCAATTATTCATGTTATTTCAGCTCTACGTAGATTGATAAAATATATATATATATTTTTTCCTTGATTTGTTTTTCGTCGCTCTTGTTTTCCATGCTGAGCACCAATGCTACCGACGCCAGGGAGGCTGGTCCTACACCTGGACCCTACCTATCGACCCATCAACTCATGAACCGGGGACGGACCAACGGCTTTACTTCCCTTCCGAAGGAAGACGTGATCATAGATGTTATGCCTCAGAGCATCCCGGCCGCGCCAACTGGGATTGAACCCAGGCCTGCTGGGGTGGGAGGTAATCACGCTTACCACTACACCACCTGCGCCGTAAAAAAACATACAAACAAACAATACAAAAATTAAAATAATTAACCTTCTGCAGACTACTACAAGATCAACTTAATCAATATTAACTGGATTATTTATATATTTAAATTATATTGCATTACTCATCCAAATAAAAATTAAACTGATGAACTAGAGCAAGCAACAAGAATACATAACATTATATAGGGGAAATGGATGTAATATCGGCCTAAATGCCACTATTTTGGGCCCATACATAAATTAAGCAATCGAACCATTAGTACCGTCCCAATGACGCGTTCATCTAGATAACATTGATAAATAGCCGATTTTAAGCGATGGGCCCAATCTTAGATCCATGGGCCAACATTACAGCCATTTCCCCTACATATATTTATTTTACAATACCAGAAGTACCGCCTTATTACAGTATTGCAACGGCTGTCGCTTTCTTTTTCCTACGACAGCCTTGAGATCGAGCAATAAGTTACAGCCCACAGTGAGGCTGTCATACGACATGCAACGTTGCCGTCTTGTGCAGTACACGAAAGCTCGTTCTTATTCATGTATTTTGTTCGTTCGGCTATGACAGCCTCGGATGGTCATTCGTAACGTTCCTTGTACATACAACAAGCAGTCCGTCAAACTGCCGATTTGTTGCTGCTATCTTTGAAATTTGTTCGTATGGCGTGAGACTGCTACTACACTACCAGTGTGATGCCGAAGCTCGTTCGATTGCTATCAAGTTTGTGCTGCCCATTGCAAAATTTTCATCCGATTTTTTTTTTAAAACGCACGGTCTTGAGCAGATCAGACATTCCGACATTCCGGCGAAAAATATAAGCCTACCCGACACCAACCTGACTTCTACCAAACCCCAACCCACTGTTGGCCCGACATTGACGCGATATAAACACAGAATTGACCTGGCATCGGCCCGACATTTGGCCGACGTCAATCATATATTGACCTTACATTGATCCGACATCGGGCGGACATGCCTGCTCGGGATCATTTTTCTGGGTTTTTTCAATACTCCACTGCCGTATATCAATTGTATATAATGTCCCGTGACAGTCTTTTCGTGACAGCCACTTGGGTAGCTGAGGGAGGTCGTCGGTTTGTGAAGGCTGTCATGATGACAGAAACATTGAAAACCTGGTCATAAAGAAATGTATAAATACAGCCCTTCGGTTCACTACGTTCCAAGCACGATGATTTTAGCAAAGCGAGTATAGATGCTACTGTTCCAATTCAGTTTTCATTCGTTCGTGCGTGCGCTGTTGCCAATTGGCGTTGACGGCACCGCCGAAAAATCGTCTCTTCTAGCAAAGATTGACAGTTTCTTATACGAATTTTCAGTGGAGTGAAAAGATAGTACAAAGTCCGCCATGTTTCACGCACAGTCTGACGTTTGCTTATGGATTTTACCATTGGAGTAAAGAGCTACAGAGTCGCCGTCAACGCCAATACACCTCGAATTCAGATCTGAACGTACGGTAGCAATCGGTAGTAAAGCACACAAAGCAACAGTCAATTCAGGTATAAACCAACTGTCGCAAGAAGGCTGTACTATTTGGAAGCCTGTGCATGCCATCATTTAGATGAGATTGGATTTTCATTTTATTCTTAGCGCTGTTAGTTATACATCCTATTTTTTTCACTTTAAAAAATATCAAGTATCATTCGAGCTAAAAAAAAAAAATTTGCATAATATAACCTTGAAATTTCAGTGTTAAATATATGAGGAGCTCAGGAGACATAGAACTGCATCTTATTGCATGTAAAATATGTATTATTTTCATTGCAGAATATCAACTAATTTATACATATAAATTTATTTTCATTATTTCATATTTAATGTTCTGATATGTTTCATTGGAGACATTGCATAAACTTTCATTATATAAATAAATACTGGGTTCTCAACAAACAATTCAGAGTCACAAATAAGCATATACACTCAGGTCTTTTTTTACACGGGGGATACAGTCCGTGTAAAAAAAACCGTGTGAAAAAAAACCTACGAGATTTTGATTTTTCGCATGCTTAAATGTTTTTAAAAAATCGGATTTTGATGCCATTTGTAATTAAAGCATGATATGGTCCATATAGACATATTTTAAAAATTTCTGTATTTACACCAAAAATTGTGATTTTTTTTAAGTATGCCATTCGATTACAAATAGCTTGAAACGGATAATGTGATTGAAATCAAGTCGATAGGTTGTATCGTTGTCGAGAAATCGTAAAAACGTACCGTGTAAATCGTGGAAAACCGTGTAAAAAAAACCGTGTAAAAAAAAACCGCGTAAAAAAAAACCGTGTAAAAAAAGACTTCAGTGTATATTGAATAAATGGTTAATAACAGTCTACAATGCTGAATAATACGGGTTGTCAAATTATGTGCTGAAAAAACCTCATTGAGATCGATAGATGCGCCTTTATTCCGCTGTTTGCTCTGATTTGATTTAAAATACTTATTGAAAGCTTTACAAACGATGACTGTCTTTCTGATTCAACACCAGAAGTTTGATCTAATAACATACTGAATAATTGTAATTTGCACATACATTGACGCTTTAATTCGACTGTTTCCAATTTATTTAATAACATGTATTATTATACGTCTAATAATCACTAGCGAGAGAGAACAACCCTGCTCTGTCCCGTTCTTATTTTTGAATTAATTATCTCGTAGTTGAATAATCCTTTAATAAATGTATAATAGTGTCTAATTAAACATTATTTCACATGAGAAACAAGCGTCGCTGTTTAAGGAAGTAATGATGTCATGAATGTAATGAATAATCAAAAAATTGATCGAATAAGCTCTGTTTACACCTCTTGTAGGTCGAATAAAAGCTTCTCGGCATACCTTATTCAACACCAATTATTTCGATATTGAGGTTGAATAAATTCTCCAGATTTGTGTGAACAAAGCCTGAACAGAAGTTATTATTTAAAAAAGTACAAGTATTGTTAAGCATGCAGTTGAATAACATCGTCAAGAAGTCGTTTCTACAATAGGCTATTGTTTGTTGGGTTGGGAGGGAGCATCAGGTTATAATTCAAACTGGAACTGGGCGATGGTATGATTGATAACCGGAGTCTAGGAGGGAATAAACATTATCATTTTCTTTATCCTACCGATTCGACGCACCCTTCTTAACAAACCATCCTGTAGGAAGCTTAATAAGTATTGCGAATTGCGTTATTCGATTTGTTGGATCGTATCGTTGGAAGGAGAACACCAAGGGCGCGTTGGTCCTGCACGAACATAGTCCAGGTCTCGTGGCCGTAAAGGACCACCGGTCTAATCAGCGTCTTGTAGACAGTCAACTTCGTGCGGCGGCGAATTTTATTCGACCGGAGCGTCCTCCGGAGTCCAAAGTAGGCACGATTCCCTGCGATAATGCGTCTTTGAATTTCTCTGCTGGTATCATTTTCGGCGGTCACCAGTGAGCCCAAATACACGAACTCATCGACCACCTCGACTTCGTCACCGTCAATCTGAACTCGGGGTGGGAGGCTAACATTGTCTTCCCTAGAACCTCTTGCTTTCATGTATTTTGTCTTTGATGCGTTGATGGCAAGTCCAATCCGTCTAGCTTCAGCCTTCAGTCTGATGTACGTTTCCGCCATCATCTCAAAGTTCCGTGCCATAATGTCAATGTCATCGGCGAAACCAAGGAGCTGGATGGACTTCCTGAATATCGTGCCACTCGTGTCTATCCCAGCTCTTCTGATCACACCTTCTAACGCGATGTTGAACAGCAGACACGAAAGTCCATCACCCTGCCGTAACCCCCTTCGAGATTCAAAGGAACTCGAGAGTATCCCCGATACTCGAACAATGCACATCACTCGATCCATCGTCGCCTTGACCAATCGCGTCAGTTTATCCGGAAATCCGTACTCGTGCATAATCTGCCATAGCTGATCTCGATCGATTGTGTCGTATGCGGATTTGAAATCGATGAACAAATGATGTGTGGGCACGTTGTATTCGCGGCATTTCTGCAGAACCTGCCGAATCGCGAAAATTTGGTCCGTGGTAGCGCGGGCACCCATGAATCCCGCCTGGTATTGCCCCACGAACTCTCTTTCATATGGTGACAGACGGCGGCATAGAATTTGGGAGAGTACCTTGTAGGCGGCGTTCAGCAGTGTGATCGCGCGGTAGTTGCAGCAATCCAACTTGTCGCCCTTTTTGTAGATTGGGCATACGACACCTTCCATCCACTCCTCCGGTAATATCTCCTCCTCCCAAATCTTGGCAATAACCCAGTGCAACGCTCTAGCCAGTGCTTCACCACCGTATTTCAATAGCTCACTTGGTAGTTGATCTACACCAGTTGCTTTGTTGTTCTTCAGCCGACCGATCTCCTCCTCAACTTCTTGAAGATCAGGGGCCGGTAGCCTGTCGTCTTCTGCGCGTGCTCCAAGGTCTGTTGCCGTGCCACCTTCGTTTTCTGCTGCTTCACCGTTGAGGTGCTCGTCAAAGTAGTGTTTTCACCTCTCAATCACCTCACACTCGTTCGTGAGAAGGTTACCGTCCAAGTCCTTGCACATATCGGCTTGCGGCACGTAGCCTTTGCGCGAACTATTTAGCTTCTCGTAGAATTTCCGTGTGTCGTTTACGCGGTACAGATTTTCCATCGCCTCGCGATCTCGTTCTTCCTGCTGACGCTTCTTCCTTCGGAAAACCGAGTTTTGTCTGTTCCGCGCTTGTCAGTATCGCTCCACATTCAATCTTGTGCGGTGTTGCAGCATTCTCGCCCGTGCTGCATTCTTCTCCTCTACTAACAGTTTGCATTCGCCGTCAAACCAGTCATTTCTTCGGTCCGGGATTGGAGTACCTAGTGCCGCTGCAGCAATACTACCTATGGCTGAACGGATGTCCCTCCAGCCATCTTCAAGAGAAGCTGCGCCAAGCTGCTCTTCCGTGGGTAGTGCAACTTCCAGCTGCTGCGCGTAGTCCTGGGCAACTCCGGCGTCCCGTAGTTGCTCAATGTTGGGTCGCGGCGTTCGACTTCGACGTGTGTTATGCATCGTCGAGAGTTTTGAGCGCATGCATACTGCAGCTAGGTAGTGGTCCGAATCTATGTTCGCACTGCGGTACGTGCGGACGTTGATAATGTCGGAGAAGAATTTCCCGTCGATTAGAACGTGATCGATTTAGTTTTCTGTGTGTTGGTCAGGTGATCTCCAGGTGGCTTTGTGGATATCCTTGCGGGGAAAAAAGGTACTTCGAACTACCATACCCCGGGAGGCTGCAAAGTTCACGCATCGTTGGCCGTTGTCGTTCGATACGGCATGCAGGCTGTTTGGCCCGATTGCCGGTCTATACATTGCCTCCCGTCCTATCTGAGCGTTCATGTCGCCGATGACGATTTTGACGTCCCGTTGCGAACAGCCGTCGTACACCTGCTCCAGCTGCGCATAGAACGCTTCTTTCTCGTCGTCGGGTCTCCCTTCGTGTGGGCAGTGCACGTTGATGATGCTGTAGTTGAAGAAACGGCCCTTAATCCTCAACTTGCACATCGTCGCGTTGATCGGCTGCCAACCAATCACGCGTTGGCGCATCTTACCCAGCACTACAAAGCCGGTTCCCAGCTCGTTGGTGGTACCGCAGCTCTGGTAGAAAGTAGCCGCTCGATGCCCGCTTTTCCATACCTTTTGTCCCGTCCAGCAAAGTTCCTGCAGTGCTACGACTTCGAAGTTGCGTGGTTGAAGTTCGTCATAGATTAACCTATCGCAACCCGGGAAGCCGAGCGATTTGCAGTTCCATGTTCCGAGTTTCCAATCGTAGTCCTTATTTCGTCGCGTAGGTCTGTGCGGATTGTTCCGATCCGTATTTCTTTCTTCGGTAATTGTAACATGCACACACTCACACTACAGACATAACAAGAAAGTGAGTAATATTATAAACTATGTTAAAAGTAACTAATAGGTATTTTGTGCTTCGGATCAGTATCGACAAGCCAGGAGCCGACCTTGAAGCTCTAGGGTTTTGAGCTCGAGGTAGCCAACAAAAGAGGCGAATGTAGCCCACGCCAGACGATCTCCGTGGTTAGACCAGAGATCAAGGGAATCCCTTTAGACTTCACACTACGAAAGAGTCATGTAAATTTCAGTTCCCTGAGACCGACACATATAAGCGACCCTTTTAACATAAGAATCAGTTGAATGAAACGAGGAAATCGTATCATACGTTCTCTTCGTCGAGTTGCTAATATTTCGGTTTGAATCATGCCGCGGATACACTTGTATGAACATGAGTCACACCTGTATAGTTTCTGGGTTTGATCATAATTTATTATACAAATAATGCTCATGTTCATAGATTGATATGCAAGTGTATGGCTATAATGAAGAGCGCTCACACATCACGATTGCTCATTACAGCTAAAATCGCTAAAAAAAATAAGCTGTAATGAGCATTTGCAGTACTGCCACGGAACAACAGTTTTCTCGATTCTCGCTCCAGCCAGTGAAAACTTCTCAAAAATATATTGCCCTACTGACTGTGTGTTTTCTGTTGCTAATTTAAGTGTTCAGTCTGTACAACTTTGGCGTGAACTGCCTTCAATTTTGATTCAATAATTCATTCATTTAATGATATTTGTCACAAAAATTAAATAAGAAAGCAAATTTCAAGCCTTAATTACGGTATTAATAATGTTGAGTGACGGAACTACTGATGAAATTCGGGTTGATACATACGGCCCATAATGGCAGCTCAACTCCAGAAGTATCACGACGGGCTCTTCTATAGGTGGCTGAACACGGTTGCACACTGATGAAGGCATCATGATTCAGGATTATTGACTGTAAATAATAAACTTTATGAATATCATCATTTCCATTTACCATACACAATCAAAAGCGTTTATGGCACAGAGATTACTATTAATTTCATCTCGTTCTTTCTCGCTTTGACTTTAACAGCTCGCCTCAGGAAAGAGTGCCCGCCAGAGCGAGAAAGCAACTACCTCTGAAGGTGAATATGAGAAAGCTGATTTTAATGGATAAGCAAATTAAGGAAATGCCAGGTCGTAAATCATCTCGCATCGAGCCATTTATAAAAGCGTGTGTCGCATCGCATGCTGGAAATACGGCAAAGTAGTACGGTTCAAGAAGATTAGCCGAGCCTACAAATATTCTGACATGTTCGCAACAATCTCGAGAGGTCCCTGGCAGTCTCTTTGCCGTCTCATTCCCATCATCATCGTCGGAAGGGAAAGTATCGAGAAAGACACCCGCTGGGATGCATCATGCCATCATTTAAAATGACTTTTGATGAAATCAATTTAATTAGGAAGCCAAGGGGTTCGCTTCCCTCCGAGCGAGACGATGTCATGAATAATTTGTGTAATTGGATATCGGTCCCAGGAGAGTTTGTTTTCGATAATGGATTTAAATTGCCAATATCCGATCCGGCACGTTGTTGGCGGCTGCACGCTAATGGAGTCGCCTGGTGTGCTTTATCGATTTCCTTCTCGTTCAGCTGGAATTTTACCTGCTGGTGTGGTGCGTAGCGAACACGTCGCAGTCGATAGATAAATGGGCAATATTTCTGGCTCGCAAGAGAGAAGTGATAATCAACGGAACATTATTTATATTCGTAAAATTTATTGACACTTCCCAGATTAGCAGGATGCATGGAGATTATTATCGTATCATAAAATTTACCTTTTATTTACTGTATGTTATCTGTGATCGTTACGGCATAAGCAAATCATTACCGATACATCCTCTTTTTTCCTTAACCATAATCGCTAATTCTTTAATTATAACAGACCGTAAT